>NC_080574.1:105370370-105673400 GCF_029962835.1 Magnolia sinica | reverse complement strand
CTAAACCTAAACCTAAAACGTAAATGTATTCTCAAATTCCTAAACGTAAACCTAAACCTATAACCTACAACATTAACATAAACTTATAACCTAAACCTATAACCTACAACATTAACCTAAACCTATACTTGTAACCTAAACATATAACCTACAACATTAACATAAACTTATAACCTAAACCTATAACCTACAACATTAACCTAAACCTATACTTATAACCTAAACCTATTCTCAAATCCCAAAACCTATAACCTATTCCTAAACCTTAACCTAAACATAAACCTATAACCTAAACCTAAACCTTAACCTATAACGTATAACCTATAACCTAAACCTGTAACATATAACCTAAACTCAATTCCCTAAACCTTAACCTATAACCTAACCTACACTTATAACCTAAACCTAAACCTATAAACTAAACCTAAAACCTAAACCTAAACCTAAAACCTAAATGTATTCTCAAATCCCTAAACCTAAACCTACACCTAATTCTAATCTCAACTCCCTAACCTAAACCCAAACCTAAACTTGAAAATCCAAACCTAAACCCGATCCTGAACCTGAACCCGATTTCCTAAACCTAAACCTTAACCTATTCTTAATTCCCTAAAGCTATAACTTATAACCTAAACCTAAACCTTAACCTAAACCTTAACCTAAACCTAAACCTATAACCTTAACCTAAAATAAAACCTATGACCTAAACCTTAAACTATAACCTATAACCTAAACTTATAACCTATAACCTAACCTTAACCTTAACCTAAACCTAAAACCTAAACCTTAACCTATAACCTAAAACCTAAACCTAAACCTAAAACCAAAATGTATTCTCAAATCCATAAACTTAAACCTACACCTAATCCTAATCTCAACTCCCTAACCTAAACCTAAACCTAAACTTGAAAATCCAAACCTAAACCCGATACCGAACCCGAACCTGATTTCCTAAACATAAACCTTAACCTATTCTCAATTCCTTAAAGCTATAACCTATAACTTATAACCTATAACCTAAACCTAAAACCTAAATGTATTCTCAAATCCCTAAACCTAAACAGACACCTAATCCTAATCTCAACTCCCTAACCTAAACCTAAACCTAAACTTGAAAACCCAAACCTAAACCCGATCCCGAACCCGAACCTGATTTCCCAAACCTAAACCTTAACTTATTCTCAATTCCCTAAAGCTATAACTTATAACCTAAACCTATAACCTAAACCTAAACCAAAACCTATGACCTAAACCCTAACCTATAACCTATAACCTATAACTTAAACTTATAACCTATAACCTAATCTTAACCTTAACCTAAACCTAAATCCTAAATGTATCCTCAAATCCCTAAACCTAAACTTGAAAACCCAAACCTAAACCCGATCCTGAACCCAAACCCGATTTCCTAAACTTAAACTTTAACCTATTCTCAATTCCCTAAAGCTATAACTTATAACCTAAACCTAAATCTTAACCTAAACCTATAACCTAAACCTAAACCTTAACCTATAGCCTTAATCTAAACCAAAACCTATAACCTAAACCTTAACCTATAACCTATAAGCTATAACCTAACCTTAACCTAAACCTAAAACCTAAACCTAAACCTAAACCTATAACCAAAACCTATAATGTAAAACCTAAACCTAAATCTAAAACCTAAATGTATTCTCAAATCCCTAAACCTAAACCTACACCTAATCCTAATCTCAACTCCCTAACCTAAACCTAAACTTGAAAACCCGAACCTAAACCTGATCACGAACCCAAACCCGATTGATGTAATAATGTAGCCCAATCACATGGCAACAAACAAGAAAATCTTGCTTGGTTGGCAAGCATACTCGAACTCAAGCATCACAATACATCTATTTCCATCTCCACTATCTCTTATAGCATAGATTATTTGAGATTTAGATTTATCTCATTTTTAGAGTCATGTCCTAACACAATATGATAATATTAATAGATAAGGTGGATTTGTCACCAACATTATTCCAAGACCCATATGACTTCTCCTCATAGGAAGTTGGGTAGGGCACATGCAGCTTGAATCCATCAAAGGAGATAAGGATCACCTATCATATGTTCTCTCTATTTTCATTTATTTTTTTCGTAGGATTGTTTATTTTGTGGTGTCTACTCACATACAACATTTTATCATGTTAATATAATTATAAGTGGCCTAATCTCACCTTTCTAAAAACAACTAATAATAATTTCTACCTGATGAGAAATCACCAAGTACCATTAGGCTCAACCCAAAAGATAAATCAGCATTTTCTTTCTTTCTTTTTCTTTTAACACACACTCACACACTAGAGTCGCTTATGGCCACAATGGGTACTTGAACATGTGACCTTGTATTGAAATTATTTTGAATCTACCATGAAGGCATGATTAAGGACTTAGGTGTGTGTGCACAGTTGGCGATGTGTTCACCACACTGAATTTTGTGAGCCCCACCAGGAAATGGGTTATGAATAATTTTGTGTAATTTATTTATAATGTTAAACTTATATGTATTTATGCGTGCATGAATGTGATGTGGATAAGATTGTTTGTGCTTGGATGGATGTAGTTTATGTTTGGATGAATGTAGTTTATGTTTGGATGGATTTACGTAGTTTGGGTTTAGATGGATGTGAATGTGAATATGATGAAATATATTATATAACAGGTGTATATCATGATGAAATATATTGTAACATGTGTATATCAGGAATTTTGTTATGGAATATTGAAAAAAAAAAAAAGACTTTTACCTATGAAATATTTTGTAGGTAAAAGTCTCATCCACGTTTTTTACCTACGAAACATTTCGTAGGTAAAAGTCTCATCCATGTTTTTTACCTAAGAATAGTTTCATAGGTAAAAGTACTGTGAAATATTTTTACCTACGAAACCAAACATCGGTACAACTCTACCGAAGGTAAAAATTATATCATTATTCCTGACGAACATTTTAGTCGGTAAAAGTATTGTGAAATATTTTTACCTACGAGACAATTCGTCAGTAAAACTCTTACCGTGTAAAAATTATATAATTATTCCCGACGAACATTTTGGTCGGGAAAGATGGCTTTTACCTATGAAATTATATTTCGTCGGTAAAAGTTTACTTTTCAATTTTTTGTTTTTTCAAAAATTTAAAACACCTTATACCTACAAAACTTTTCGTCGGTAAAGATGGCTTTTACCTACGAAATTATATTTCGTAGGTAAAAGTTTACTTTCAATTTTTTGTCTTTTCAAAAATTCAAAACAACCTTTACCTACGACAACTTTTGTCGGTAAAGATGGATTTTACCTACGAAATTATATTTCGCAGGTAAAAGTAAACTTTTCGATTTTTTATTTTTTCAAAAATTCAAAACACCCTTTACCTATGAAAAGGTTCGTCGGTAAAGATGGCTTTTACCTATGATATTATTTTCGTAAGTAAAAGTAAACTTTTCAATTTTTTGTTTTTCCAAAAATTCAAAACACCCTTTACCTACAAAAATTTTCGTCGGTGAAGATGGCTTTTACCTAAGAAATTATATTTCGTAGGTAGAAGTAAACTTTTTGATTTTTTGTTTTTCCAAAAATTCAAAACACCTTTTACCTACGAAAATTTTCATCGGTAAAGATGGCTTTTACCTACGAAATTATATTTCGTAGGTAAAAGTAAACTTTTCAATTTTTTGGTTTTTCAAAAATTCAAAACACCCTTTACCTACGAAACGTTTCGATGGTAAAGCTGGCTTTTACCTACGAAATTATATTTTGTAAGTAAAAGTAAACTTTGCAATTTTTTATTTTTTCAAAAATTCAAAACACCCTTTACCTATGAAAATTTTCGTCGGTAAAGATGGCGTTTGGCTACGAAATATAATTTCATAGGTAAAAGTAAACTTTTCGATTTTTTGTTTTTTCAAAAATTCAAAACACCCTTTACCGATGAAACTTTTCGTCAGTAAAGATGGCTTTTGGCTACAAAATATAATTTCATAGGTAAAAGTAAACTTTTCGATTTTTTATTTTTTCAAAAATTCAAAACACCCTTTACCTACGAAAATTTTCGTCAGTAAAGATGGCTTTTGGCTACGAAATACAATTTCGTAGGTAAAAGTAAACTTTTCAATTTTTTGTTTTTTCAAAAATTCAAAACACCCTTTACCTACGAAAATTATATTTTGTAGGTAAAGATGACTTTTACCTACGAAATTGAATTTCATCGGTAAAAGTAAACTTTTACCGATGAAAATAATTTTCGTCGGTAAAAGTCATCTTTACCTACGAAAAAAATTTTGTCGGTATATGTTTCGTCAGTAAAAACCATATTTCTTATAATGGTACCCACCAACTTTGAGGTGTTAAACTTTCAAAGGTATGATGGAACATGATGTCCCACTATGCACCTCAAAGCTTTCTATGGCGAGCTTGATGCCATGGCCGGAGATATCCTGTATAAGTGATCTTTCAATCAAATCATCCCACACTGTGTGGACGAAGTGGAAGCGGCTAAAATAATGACGTAGGTCAACAAAGGGATCTTTGGCCCACATATGAACAATCACATGATGGAAAAAAGATCATGTGAATGAGATACTACTAGCTGACTATGAAAATAGATTGTTGTCAACATGTCAGGGCATGCTTCAAATGTCAGGAGCACGTGAATCGGATCCACGCACCCTCTTTTGAACTATAAAACCTTATATCTCCTTAGCCTTTCTCCATATGGGGTATCGACATCATCGGCAAAATCATCCCTAAAGCATCTAATGGCCACGAGTATATCTTGGTAGAATTTAATTACTTCACCAAGTGGGTGGAGGCGGCCTCATACACCAACATAGCAGTATCTCATGCAATAAGATTCCTGAAGAACAACATCATTAGCCGATACGGAATCCCGCAAGTCATCATCATAGACAATAACGCTCCATTCTTCAATTGAAAAGTGAAGACTTTCCTTAAACAACTCAAAATCAGGCATCTACGCTCAAGACCATATTGTCCTCAAATGAATGGAGTAGTCGAAGGCGCAAACAAGACTCTTACTTGTATCCTCGAGAAGATGGTGAAAATTTACCACAACTGGTCGAGAGACTTTCTTATGAACTCTGGGCTTATCGAATGTTTGTATGCACCATAATGGGTGCCATTCCATACGAGCTATGGGTGCCACTCTTTATAAGCTTACTTACGAAATGGATGTTGTTTTACCAGTTGATGTCAAAATTCCATCACTACAAATATTGTTAGAAAGTGAAGTAGAAGAAGGTGAATGTCCGCAAGCTTGCTATGATCAGTTACATCTAGCATATGAAAAGCGAATGTGAGCCCTATGCCATTCCCAGACTTACCGAAAAAGGATCGCACGAGCATACAACAAGTGCGTCCTCACAAGAACATTCAAAGTAGGAGATGTGGTGATGAAGAAAATCTTGCCTCCTCATCTACCCGACCCTAGAGGAAAATTCAAGCCCACATTAGAGGGTCCATTCATTGTTCGAGAAGTATTCCAAGGAGGCACACTCCACCTCACTAATATGAAAGGCAAAGATCTTCTTAAGCTAGTCAACATTGACCATATCAAAATTCACTTTAATTAGCAGACAAGTCATTAAAACCTATCCTGAGAAACACCTCCCACCCTCCATCTGCCTAAGCCCTAAAGAATGAGAGAAAGAAGTTAGTAATAAAAATTGCTTAAAGGTAATTTTTATTGCTGGAAAGCAAAGTTGAAGGAGGTGAATGGCCGCAGGCTCGCTATGATCAGTTACATTTGGAGGATGAAAAGCAAATGCGAGTCTTATGCCTTCCTAGACTTATCAGAAAATAATCGCATGAGTATAAAAGAAGCGGGCTCGCATGAGAACATTCAAAGTAGGAGATGTGGTAATGAAGAAAATCTTGTCTCATCTGATGTAGAGCGGGTTAAAGACACTTTCATGGCAAAGATGGACCAGAGAAGGTCTGATGGGAGGCGAAAATGATCTGGACCGTTAGAACCTTAAATCAGTCGTATCTCACAAACTGGGACGAGTTTTTCAACATATTATATATGCTTTTGGAGTAGGAGAAGCCACTTAAGCTAACCAACCCGCTATGTCGGTTACCACACCAGATTTATGAGATTCCATCAGATCGATAATCAAAAGTCCCATTTAATTTCATTTTTAATAGAAATGGTAAGTTTAAATTCGAGTATGACTCTTGATCCTTTGAGTTGTAGAAGCCATGCCCAACATGAAAAGGGCTTAGAAAAGTAAGGGGAATAAAGTGGTTGGGCGAAATTGGACACCTATTATTTTTGGCTGAAAATTATAAAGTCTAGTTGAAATAGAGGTCGTCTATAAATAGTAAATTTACTATTTATATTAAGTCACACTTTTAGGGTGTTTGAGTTGGAGTTTAAGTGTAAAACTCCTTCTTAGGTTTGAGTTGATTATTTGAAGGATTGTAATTTCATTTTTTTATCAATTAAATCATTTAAAAATTATTAGGAATTAATCCTGCTTTTATCCCACGTGGATTTGAGGAAGCTTTGTGAGGAGTTCAGAGAGCTTCGTGGATTCAGAGTAGTTATTCTCTGAGAAAGACGGTAACCGACCTTATCACGTCCCTCCTTACACCAAGTGGTATTAGAGAGGCTTTCTCATTAGATCTATGGCTTTTAACGAGGGGTTGGATAACATTCCCATGGATGGTGCTCTAAGGAATTTCTTTTTTAGCAGTGACAGCTTTCAAAGAGGCATAGTGAGAGAATCGACAAGTCATATAAGGGTTGCAGGCTGCCTTCGATTGCATGACGGATGCTCTAGGGTAACTCTGTGTTCATGACGGTGATTTACCCCTGGTAGGCACTAAAATTTATAATCGCATTGATCACATGGTGATGCTAGCAGTGAATCGCAGGATCTCACTTAAGGAGTGTAACGCCCTGAAATTCGGGGGTCGAGCATAACTCAGCTCCCGAGTTCCAAAACATCACTTATGCAACATATTTAATGATGGATGTATGTTGTCTGTATTAGTGCATAAAATATGGAATAGATTAAGCCAAAGTGCAGATATAATTTAGGGATAAGTGAAGAAAGTAAGCGGAAGACTTAAAGACCTATATGTGTGTACATGTGCGAATCCCCGAAATACATACACATACCAGGTCGTAATGTAAGTGTTGCTATCAAAATTACAAGTATCAAATTACATCATTTAATTTCCAAAAGAAATCTCAGCATCCCGCGCATCAGAACAAGGCTCACTAGAACCCGTCTGAAAACAGCATAAAAGAGAAAGCAGCCTCATCATCCTCGATCTCCCGCTCTGCCTCAGAAGTCGCATCAACATCTGCAACATCAACAACTAAGACAGAGTCTGGTGGGTGTTTAACATGGCCCCAGAACGTGGGAGTGAGTGATCAACTCAGTGGAACAATAAAGCATAGGTTAACATGTTATCAGTTCAATCAAGCAGTAATGATAAAGCAGAACAATTAAACATGTCCTAAGTACTCTTGTTAATGCAAGGATGTATGCAAAATGATGCGTGCCCTCACGCATACACCCTCAGCGTCTTCATCTTACGTTACGCATGACATCGCCTCAAAGTGCGCCACGTCTACAAAGCACATGCAAATGTGGTGCATGAACATGATTACCAAGTGGTTATTAGTTCTTTTCATACAGCAGGATTGGGAAGCTAGAATACCTTACTCATATCACCATCCAAATAGTGATCCATTCTAAGGTCGTCAGTCCTAGACATCTCATACGATCATATGGTTGTAGGTCGTTGCAAGGGCTCGTCACCAATCAATGCATGCCAATCACACCTTCGTTACTACACTAAGGCTCGTCACCTCAATGCGGTATCCAGGCATGCTCGAGGTCACTACAAAGCGCTCGTCACCAATCAATGTAGGCCGACAGCGCGAATATAGTGTCCCATATCACCATAATCAGCTCACGAGTTTGGTTGCTCACTGGTCACTACGGGGAGGCTCGTCACCCTAGCGTAGGCCGACAGCTCGACCACGGTGTCCCATACCACCATGTCCGGCTCATGAGTCTTAACAGAATTAAGGTACCATGGTTAATAGGATTTCATTGGTAAGTTCCGTACCCTAGATTCAAGCAGTAACGTCCATACATGGTGAACATACATCGGACAATCGGGTTACTTGACGAACTCGACTAGCATGAGCGCACGTTGGGTTGAACGACATAGAGTGCGCAAACACTCCGCGTGGCCAAACCACTGCCGACAACTCTAATACGACTCGGGTTCATCTAATCACGTCCTACGTGGCGAAAGCAATCTCAGCCACGCACTTAAGGCCGATTACCGATTTCCTGGACTAATGCATAGTCCCACACACATTACACTACAATATATATTCGTATTGAATGTAGAACAGTAATGGAACAACAACTCATATCATGTGGTACACAAGCATTTGAAGAATATCAACTTAACATGAATGTAAGCATAAGTAATACTTGAATTTAAACAACAAGGAATGTAACTTACATGAAGGAAATCATACACACTAGTGGGAGAGTTGAGAATCGCTTCTCAACGCTCGTACTAGGTTGATATATCATACTTTAGATCATTCAGACATTTCTACAAACACTTAGGATACATAATACAACATACATGGCGTATGTTGAAATACACACATTTGGACAATTCTTTTTACCAAGGAGTTGTCACACATACAATTAGCATAAGTACACGATAAATAATTATGGCAAACACAGGTTCATATTTTATACGCATACGGTACTTTATACATACACATAGAATACACAAATCTCAATATAACACATGCATATCAGGAATGCAACATAAAAATAACATTTGGTATGTGAAATCTCATCCATAGCAAGAATAAACCATTAACTGGCATTGAAAGCCTTGAAAACCATAACCTATACGATTAAAGTCCGCACCTTAAGCTAGAAAAGAACACCGAACTGATTTCAGACGATATGTCTTCGTCAACGGCGACAAGATAACCTAAAGCAAGAATAGAAATGAGCCACAACACACAAAGACTATTCTAAGCTCTAACACAGATTAGGGTTAGGTTAACTTACCCAAAGATGAACTCAGAATCACCGGAATAACGATTCAAAAGTGAACGTTTAAGGATGAAGAAGAACAGGAAAGAATCTAAGATGATTCACCAACTTCTCTCTCACTTTCTCTCTCTTTTCCTTTCTCTTTCCAAGTTGGGGTTACGAAATTCGTATGGAAAGAGAGCTAGGGTTTTAAGGTCTATAAATAGGCCTAATATTAATGAAAATAACCCCAGGGCCAAGGTATACTTAGGGTATAACCAAAACCGGCCTCTCACGATTCAACGAAGCACTTCCGGTGGGCCTATTACCACGAAAGGTCGGACTTAAGCTCACTGACCACAGATCTAGGTCAAGCTGAGTTTTCGTACCAACCGGATCTTCAGATCAGCCGTGGCGGACCACACACAATTCAACGGTCACCGAATCTCGATCAGGTCCACAAGCACAAGGACATGCCTGGGCCATCTTCCCTGATCAGAGGGTGAAATTAGGTCAGAATCCAATGATCAGATTGCTTAAAATCGTGGCGCAAGCGACACGACTCAGATTTCATAAAATCTTAATTAATTTCCAACCGTTCTCACACTCTTCACTCCGAACTCAATCAAATCAACCCAGAACATCATCTGGACTTGATTTTTGAAGTGATGGTCAAGCCCAACATGGTGACCGTAACAGCCTAAGATCATCACTATCGGACTTTCGACGCGTGGTCCAGGTCCAATCCAGAACTTCCAAAAAATCCCAAGAGCAACTGGCTTTAGCGATGAATCCCAGATTTCAGAGTAACATAGCGCTAACTAATCTACAAGTTTTGAGTCATGCAGATACAATTTAAAGTGATTGATGCAAATTTCACAAGCAATCGAGTATAGCGCTAATTACCCCAAAAAGCTACTAAGGAAAGATTAGCACAAAATTTTCAGGGTCATTACAATCTACCCCCTTTAAAGAAAATTTCGTCCTCGAAATTCATACCTTCTCATATTCCTCAAGGATCTGAGGGTACCTCTTCCTAACCTCAGCTTCAGATTCCCAAGTTGCCTCTTCCTCACTATGATGCGTCCATAGCACCTTCACAAGAGGGATAACCTTGCTACGCAATACCTCCTCCTTCCTGTCGAGAATACGCGTCGGTCGCAGTACATAAGTGGCATCCTCACTCAACTGCACCTGCTCCCAACTGATAATATGCGAAGGATCAGGAATGTACTTCTTCAGCATAGAAACATGAAATACGTTATGCACGCCCGCAAGAGGTGTGGGCAAAGCAAGGCAGTATGCTACCGCTCCCACTCGATCCAGAACTTGAAATGGACCAATAAATCTCGGTGTCAACTTTCCCTTCTTACCGAACCGTAGAACTCCCTTCATAGGAGAGACCTTCAGAAAAACATGGTCTCCAACCTCAAACTCAAGCAGTCGACGCCTCGTATCTGCATAACTCTTCTGCCTACTCTGGGCTGTCAGGAGTCGACGTCAAATGATGTCAACTTCTCTGAAGTCACTTGCACCAATTCCGGGCCAAGCAAACTATGCTCGCCAACTTCTACCCAGCAATGCGGTGCTCTGCACGGGCGACCATACAACGCCTCATAGGGAGCCATGCTGATACTCACCTGGAAACTGTTATTATACGCGAACTCTGCATACTGAAGACAATTATCCCAACTGTCCTTGAAATCTAAAACACAAGCTCGCAACATGTCTTCCAGGACCTGATTCACGCGTTCCATCTGCCCATCTGTTTGTGGATGAAACGCGGTGCTGAACTTCAATTTCACACCCATCGCTTCCTGAATACGAGTCCAGAAGATAGATGTGAAACGCGTGTCTCTATCAGACATAATCTCTAGGGGAACTCCATGCAGACGTACTATCTCCTTGATATACAGCCTAGCCAACTCGTCTGGAGAGTTTGTGACTCTGATAGGTAAGAAATGAGCCGACTTCGTCAATCGGTCGACGATCACCCAAATAGAGTCATATCCCTTCCTCGTTCTCGGCAACCCAAAAATAAAATCCATAGAGATGAAGTCCCACTTCCATTCTTCTATGGGCATGGGCTGCAGCAACCCAGGAGGTCGGCGATGCTTTGCCTTGACCTTCTGGCACGTGAGACAACTAGAAACAAACTCAGCAATATGGACCTTCATATTATCCCACTAATAAGATCTCTTCATATCCTGATACATCTTCGTGCTACCTGGATGCATCGCAAGCTTAGAACTATGGGCTAACTCGAGAACCTCCCATCTCAAGTCAGGGATGTCAGGGACACATAACCGGCCACGAAATCGTAGGCCCCCATCAGAACTAACACTCCAATCAGTGTTCTCATCTGTACCAACCCGCTTTCTCATCTTCACCAAAAGCTCATCATCTGCCTGAGCTGCAACGATCTTCTCGTCGATAAGGGGCTGTACACGAACGTGTGTGATAACCTCATACGGCTCAACCACCGTAAGCTTCTGCTCAAAATCTCGCATAAACTTCAACATATCCTACTCTGCTATCATCAGCGGAGCCGCAAACTCAATAGCCTTCTTGTGACTCAACGCATCTGCCACAAGGTTCGCCTTGCCCGGATGGTAAGAAACATCGAACTTAAAGTCCTTCAATGTTTCCATCCATCGGCGCTGCCTCATATTCAAGTCACGCTACGTGAAAATATACTTAAGGCTCTTGTGGTCGTAAAAGAGCTCGAACTCCTCACCATAGAGGTAATGTCTCCATAGCTTTAATGCGAAAATGACAGCTACTAACTCCAGGTCGTGCGTAGGGTAATTCTCTTCATGTTTCCTCAACTGACGCGAAGCATAAGTAATCACCCTGTCCTTCTGCATAAGGACACAACCCTGGCCAACGCGAGAGGCGTCAGTATATATAATATACTTAACCCCTTGCTCTGGCAATACTAGCACAGGGGCAGACGTCAACTTGTCCTTCAGGTCCTGAAAAGCTAACTCCGCCTTCTCATTCCAAGTAAACTTCAAATCCTTCCGTGTCAGCTGCGACAACGGTCTGGAAATCTTCGAGAAGTCTTGAATGAAGCGTCGATAATAGCCTGCAAGACCCAGAAAACTCCTTACCTCAGTAACTGAACCAGGCTGCACTGCAGCTACCTTGGCAAGATCGACAGCTATCCCTTCCTTGGACACCACAAGTCCCAGGAACTTGACTTCCTCTTTCCAGAAATCACACTTCTTGAACTGCGCAAAGAGCTAATTCTTCCTAAGAGTATCCAAAATCGCTCTTAAGTGCTCCTCGTGCTCTTCCCGACTCGCCGAATAAATTAAGATGTCATCGATAAAGACAATGATGAATTGGAACAAGAATGGCCGAAACACCCTGTTCATCAGATCCATGAATACGGCCGGTGCGTTCGTAAGACCGAACGACATCACAAGGAATTCATAGTGACCGAAGCTAGTCCTGAAAGCGGTCTTCTGCACGTCCCCATCCTTGACGCACAACTGATGATACCCAGACTGCAAATCAACCTTCGAAAAGTACCGTGCCCCCTTCAATTGATCAAATAGATCATCAATCCTGGGCAAATGGTACTTATTCTTCACAGTTTCCAAATTTAGCCTACGATAATCAATACATAATCGCAAGGAACCATCCTTCTTCTTCACAAACAAAACAGGTGCTCCCCAAGGAGACACACTAGGCCGAATAAAACTCAAATTCAGCAAACCATCAATTTGCTTCCTCAACTCCTCCATTTCACTCGGGGGCATACGATAGGTGGGTAAAGAAATAGGCATCGCACCAGGCATGAGATCGATAGCAAAATCAATCTCACGCTAAGGAGGTAATCCAGGAATCGACTCAAACACATCTTCAAACTCCTGAACTACTGGCGTGCTAACAAACGCCGAATCAGCCATACAGCAATCACATCACAACTTCAAAGATAAACAACATGCATTCCATTAAACAAAATCATCGCAATACAAGTAGTGCAGCATTACATTAATCACGACTAGGAAAGCATGAGAACCACAACATCTACCACTTCAAACAACCACAAACAACTTCAACTACAAAGCCAACAACAGCTACACACAGAAAGAAACAACAAACAAAGCAAAGGACGACTACAACAATAACTACTCGTCGGAATCAGGAGATGGATGAGGGGCACCCTTATCCTACAAGCAACACAGGATAGATTTCAGAGTTCGAGTCACCTTATTAAACTTCTGCTTCACAAGGCCTCAAAGATCCATGATATCCTGGCATAGAACAGCCTGCCCTTCTTCAAGCCGAGCAATACGGGCATCTCTGGTAGTCTGATCTACGCTCTACTCTGGTGCCACAGGAAGAGAGCTCTCACTCATATCCTGTGCCTCAACCTCTTCCTCGTCCTGCTCTGTTTCTTCCTCAATCTCAGCACCACCTTCAGCATAACTCTCTTCATCATCTCTCTCTGACTCATCCTCACTCTCTGAGGCTTGTCGACCAGAACCAATCTCCATCTGCTTAAGGGTCGTCAGGTTAAGATGACGAACAGGAACCGGCTTCTTTGCTCCAAGCCTATAGCCAAACTCATGTGCAAGCTTACAAATGAGGCAGCCAAAAGGAACCGATTCGGTTCTCCTAGTCGAACGAGCGATGAGAATAATCTGGCGTAAGATGTACGTCGGCACACACAACTTCGCTTCCTACCCCACCTGATACAGGAAATCTACCATCAGGCGCGTACACTCGCTGCGGTTGCTCCACCTTGAATATACATTGAACGTACACATGTGGTGAAGCAAACGAAAGTCGTCCGTCATATTGGTAGCCAGAAGACTCCTATTAGGCTGCCATTCGACCAAACGACCACACAAGGATTGGGTGCAATGATCCCTCTCGCGCATACTATTCAAATTCTTCTCACTGGCATGCACCTTACCAAGTGGCACATTCAGGAGTCGGGATATCAAAGTGACGTTGACTGTGGCCTCTCGACCGCTACCACAAGGAATCTTGAACTGAAGAGGCTCCAGTGAAGGATCATGAATATTGGCATAGAAAGATCGAATAGTACTTGCATTCGCATGATACTTGCCCTCAAATAAGGGACACCAACCAGTCCCTTCCAGGCGCTCCAACAACAGAAACTCACCATACAGCTGCGGATCAACATGAGCCTCAAAAAGGACTCTACGGCCTTCATAGACTCCATGCAATAGCTCCGCTAACAAGGTTCTACCAATGGGAGCTCGAGGATCGAGGTCCCGCTTGGTTTGGAATTCACGAGTGGCGGAGGTGCTCGCGGCGGCACCTCTCGACCTCCGTGCACGGGTTAGGCGGCTAGGCCCGGCTTCATCCACGAGCGCTCTCTTCTTCCCCATCAAAGAAAGAAGGGAGGAAATGGAAAAGATGGCTGTGATAAACTCAAAGAGGGCCATGAGAAATGAGAGAAAGAGAGAAATAGGAAGATAGTGAAGCTTCCACACACTTGAGATCCTAAAAGAGGATTTGAGAGCCCAAATGAGAAGAAAAGGAAGTGTAGACAGCAATGGGGGTGAGGGTTTTGAGAAGGGTAGGTTGGGTTTGCACGAAAATGAAGGAAGAAGAAGATTTGGAAGGGATTTGAAAGAGTTTGGAGAAGAACTTGAAAGAAAAGAGAGCTAGGGAGGGTGAGTTATGAAGGAAGTAGGGCTTAGAAGAGGTTTTAACCAACGAACCATGGAAGAGTGGGCCACACTAGGCCATACAAACGTCGGCCTGAGTCGGCCCGCCTGGCCTGGCCCGCTGATCGGCGCGGCCTCGCCGAGCCGGCGATGGCATCGCCGGTCTCTGGACCATCCGGCGATGCCTCGCCATTTGGGAGAGGTCCTCCTAGTCCTCCATGCTCAAAATGATGTGGGTCCCCCCTGGGCCCCACTGGAAATGCCCCGATCGGCCCTTTATATGATTCGACGCCTATCGGGCCATTCGGGCAGAAATCTGATTCAAACAGAGATTTCTTAAAGATTTAAGGGTTGAAATAGGATGATAAACCATCTAAACTCATTAATAGATGGTCTAGGAAAGGTTTCGGGTCGCTGTGTGTGATCAGGAGAGAGCACAGACTCGATCTCGGCGATCGTCTTCAGTAAACTTTTGCCGATAGAAGCTACGGAACACAAACACATAATCTATGATAGACTCGCACCCAAATACACTAAAGTGGCGACAGCGTGCGGTGTGTGACCATAACTCAGGTCCAGTTTAATCCAAAACATGCTCTGATACCAACTTGTAATGCCTTGAAATTCGGGGGTCGAGCATAACTCAGCTCCCAAGTTCCAAAACATCACTTATGCAACATATTTAATGATGGATGTATGTTATCTATATTAGTGCATAAAACATGGAATAGATTAAGCCAAAGTGCAGATATAATTCAGGGATAAGTGAAGAAAGCAAGTGGAAGACTTAAAGAACTATATGTGTGTACATGTGCAAATCCCCGAAATACATACACATACCAGGTCATAATGTAAGTGTTACTATCAAAATTACAAGTATCAAATTACATCATTTAATTTCCAAAAGAAATCCTAGCATCCCGCGCATCAGAACAAGGCTCACTAGAACCCGTCTGAAAACTGCATAAAAGAGAAAGTAGCCTCATCATCCTCGATCTCCCGCTCTGCCTCAGAAGTCCCATCAACATCTGCAACATCAGCAACTAAGATAGTCTGGTGGGTGTTTAACACGACCCCAGAACATGGGAGTGAGTGATCAACTCAGTGGAACAATAAAGCACAGGTTAACTTGTTATCAGTTCAATGAAGCAGTAATGATAAAGCAGAACAATTAAACATGTCCTAAGTACTCTTGTTAATGTAAGGATATATGCAGAATGATGCGTGCCCTCACGCGTACACCCTCAGCGTCTTCATCTTATATTACGCATGACATCGCCTCAAAGTGCGCCACGTCTACAAAGCACATGCAAATGCGGTGCATGAACATGATTACCAAGTGGTTATTAGTCCTTTTCATACAGCAAGATTGAGAAGCTAAGATACCTTCCTCATATCACCATCCAAACAGTGATCCATTATAGGGTCGTCAGTCCTAGACATCTCATACGATCATATGGTTGTAGGTCATTGCAAGGGCTTGTCACCAATCAATGCACGCCAATCACACCTTCGTTACTACACTAAGGCTCGTCACCTCAATGCGGTATCCAGGCATGCTCGAGGTCACTACAAAGGGCTCGTCACCAATCAATGTAGGCCGACAGCGCGAATATAGTGTCCCATATCACCATAATCAGCTCACGAGTTTGGTTGCTCACTGGTCACTGCGGGGAGGCTCGTCACCCTAGCGTAGGCCGACAGCTCGACCACGGTGTCCCATACCACCATGTCCGGCTCATGAGTCTTAGCAGAATCAAGGTACCATGGTTAATAGGATTTCATTGGTAAGTTCGGCACCCTAGATTCAAGCAGTACCGTCCATACATGGTGAACATACATCGGATAATCGGGTTACTTGACGAACTCGACTAGCATGAGCGCACGTTGGGTTGAACGACATAGAGTGCGCAAACACTCCACGTGGCCAAACCACTGCCGACAACTCTAATACGACTCGGGTTCGTCTAATCACGTCCTATGTGGCGAAAGCAATCTCAGCCACGCACTTAAGGCCGATTATCGATTTCCTAGACTAATGCATAGTCCCACACACATTACACTACAACAGATATTCGTATTGAATGTAGAACAGTAATGGAACAACAACTCATATCATGTGGTACACAAGCATTTGAAGAATATCAACTTAACATGAATGTAAGCATAAGTAATACTTGAATTTAAACAACAAGGAATGTAACTTACATGAAGGAAATCATACACACTAGTGGGAGAGTTGAGAATCGCTTCTCAACGCCCGTACTAGGTTGATATATCACACTTTAGATCATTCAGACATTTTTACAAACACTTAGGATACATAATACAACATACATGACGTATGTTGAAATACACACATTTGGACAATTCTTTTTACCAAGGAGTTGTCACACATACAATTAGCATAAGTACACAATAAATAATCATGGCAAACACAGGCTCATATTTTATATGCATACGGTACTTTATACATACACATAGAATACACAAATCTCAATATAACACATGCATATTAGGAACGCAACATAAACATAACATTTGGCATGTGAAATCTCATCCACAGCAAGAATAAACCATTGAAAGCCTTGAAAACCATAACCTATACGATTAAAGTCTGCACCTTAAGCCAGAAAAGAACACCGAACTGATTTCAAACGATGTCTTCGTCAACGGCGACAAGATAACCTAAAGCAAGAATAGAAATGAGCTACAACACACAAAGACTATTCTAAGCTCTAACACAGATTAGGGTTAGGTTAACTTACCTAAAGATGAACTCAGAATCGCCGGAATAACGATTCAAAAGTGAACGTTTAAGGATGAAGAAGAACAGGAAAGAATCTAAGATGATTCACCAACTTCTCTCTCACTTTCTCTCTCTTTTCCTTTCTCTTTCCAAGTTAGGGTTAGGAAATTCGTATGGAAAGAGAGCTAGGGTTTTAAGGTCTATAAATAGGCCTAATATTGATGAAAATAACCCCAGGGCCAAGGTATACTTAGGGTATAACCAAAACCGGCCTCTCACGATCCAACGAAGCACTTCTAGTGGGCCTATTACCACGAAAGGTCGGACTTAAGCTCACTGACCACGGATCTAGGTCAAGCTGAGTTTTCGTACCAACCGGATCTTCAGATCAGCCGTGGCGGACCACACACAATTCAACGATCACCGAATCTCAATTAGGTCCACAAGCACAAGGACATACCTGGGCCATCTTCCCTGATCAGAGGGTGAAATTGGGTCAGAATCCAATGGTCAGATTACTGAAAATCGTCGCGTAAGTGACACGACTCAGATTTCATAAAATCTTAATTAATTTCCAGCAGTTCTCACACTCTTCACTCCGAACTCAATCAAATCGACCCAGAACATCATCTGGACTTGATTTTTGAGGTGATGGTCAAGCCCAACATGGTGACCGCAACAGCCTAAGATCATCACTATCGGACTTTTGACGTGCGGTCCAGGTCCGATCCAGAACTTCCAAAAAATCCCAAGAGCAACTGGCTTTAGCGATGAATCCCAGATTTCAGAGTAACATAGCACTAACTAATCTACAAGTTTTGAGTCATGCAGATACAATTTAAAGTGATTGATGTAAATTTCACAAGCAATCGAGTATAGCGCTAATTATCCCAAAAAGCTATTAAGGAAAGATTAGCACAAAATTTTCTGGGTCATTACAAGGAGGTGGGATCCTGTGACGAGGAGATCAATGACATGATCCTACAATATCTCGGACAAGGTGGCAATCGGCTAGATAGGGCATATCGAGAATTCAGGATTAGAGTCGATCTTCCTAACTTCAATGACTAACTTCACATTGAGGATTTCCTCGATTGGATTTCTAAAGTTGAGTGATTCTTTAACTATATGGAAATCCCTAAAGCGAAGAAGGTTAAGCTTGTAGCTTACAAGTTGAAGGGTAAAGCTACAACTTGATGGGAGCAACTTTAGCTCGCATAAATGAGACATATGAAGGCACCAATCCACACATGGTAGCGATAAATAAAGCAATTGCTACACGCACAATTCCTTCCTAGCGACTTCGATTAGGTACTGTTTCAACAATACCAAATTTATCGGTATGATAGTCGATCAATGAGATATTACACAAAAGAATTCTACCACTTGGCGGTACAGAATAATTTAGTTGAAACTGAATTGCAGCAAGTATCCCATTTTATCGGTGGGTTGTGTGTTGTAATCCAGGATCGAGTTCTGATACAACCTATGTGGATGATAAATGAAGAGATCAAGTTGGCCACCCGATCGGAAGTGTATCTTGAGCGTCCCAACACACGAACCTATCTTACCACTAGGGTCACTACGACAAGTCCATCCCAGTGAACTTCATAGGCCATAAGGAAAGAACCTGTAGGGGGCACACTTAACCTCCTATACCCGCGAACCAAGATTCGGGAAGTGAGTAAGTTACACCCTAAAGGGGCGTGACCACTGCTGCTAGTCTAAGCAAGATCCCAAACCCTTATGGTTGGTCAAGGCCCAACTATTTCTATCGTTATGGCCAACCGAGTCACCTATCAAACACTTGCTCCCAAGCAACAAGTGGCTAACCTCGCCATTAATGATGGTACTGCTGAAAATGCCGATAAAGACTGGGATGTTGATGAATTGGAGCACGTTGTAGAGGATGAAGCAGATGAGGCATATTAGGTTCTGTAGGATCATAAAAGTTACTCGTCATGAGGCGACTATTGTATGCATTAAGGAAGGAAGTACACCCACAACAACACAACATCTTTTGAACTAAGTGTACAATGAATCGAAAGACATGTGATGTGATTATTAACAATGGAAATAGTGAGAACATTATTTTCAGGGTCATGGTGGAGAAATTACAGCCGAAAATGGAGCGTTATCCCTCCCCTTACACGATCGACTAGATTAAGAAGGTCAGTGATATGAAGTAACTGAGCAATGCACGATATCATTTTCAATAGACAAACATGATAAAGATCAAGTCATATGCGATGTTATTGATGTGGAAGACTGCCACATTTTACTTGGTCTATCGTGGTAATCTGACCATGATGCCACTCATAGAGGACAAGATAATGTGTGCATTTTTATCAAGGACAACCAAAAAACAATACTAGCCTCTATGGACCCAGAGGAGCCACTAGAAACTTCTAAAGTGGAGGGGCATTCTCTCCTAACCATACATGACTTTGTGGAGGAACCTAAAGAGATGGGACAATCCTATGCATTAATTACAAAGGGAAAAGAACTTGGGACTACCATCATTCTTGAGAAACTAAAACCCTTGCTGCATAAATTCAAAGAAATTTGACCCGATGACCTTCCCAATGGATTGCCCCTCATCCGTGATATTCAACATTGTATCGACCTTATCCTAGGGTCCAGCTTACTCAACTATCCTAACTATTGGCTGAGTCCGAAGGAGCGTGATATTTTGAAAGGACAAGTAGAGGAATTGATCTGTAAGGGTGTATTCGAGAAAGCAAGATCCTATGTATCATTCCGGCCCTAGTAACTCCTAAGAAAGATGGGATTGGTGCATATGTGTTGACAATCGGGCGATCAACAAGATTACCATAAAATATAGGTTTCACATACCACGACTAGATGATATGTTGGACATGCTTGAGGGTGCAAAATTATTTTCTAAATTAGTTTTGAGGAGCAGCTACCATCAGATCTGAATACGGTTGAGTGATGAGTGGAAAATAACTTTTAAAATCAATGAGGGGTTATATGAATGGTTGGTCATGCTCTTCCGTCTTTCGAAGGTGCCTAGTATATTCATGAGGTTGATGAATCAAGTTCTAAAATCATTCATTAGGCAGTTCGTAGTAGTCTACTTCAATAACATTTTAATATACAGTCAGGACAAAGTAAGTCATATGGAACATCTCAAATAGGTCATTCAAGTGCTCACTGAGAACAAGTTGTATCTTAATATAAAAAATACATCTTTTTGACTAAAACCCTGTTGTTTTTTAACATTATTGTGACACCCATGTGCATCCAGGTGGACGAAGAAAAGGTGAGAGCCATCAGGGAATGACTAGTTCTAATAAGTATTCATGAAGTACGAAGTTTTCACTAGTTGGCGACATTCTATCGTTGGTTTGTGAAGAATTTTAGCACCATTGTGTCACCAATTACAAATTGTATGAAGAAGGAACCATTTCAGTTGACTGACAAAGCTGACAAGAGCTTTGCCAAAATCATGCACATATTATCCATAACCCCGGTTCTTGTACCTCCTAGCTTCAACAAACTATTTGAGATGGAATATGATGCTTCATATGTTAGAATTGGGGAAGTTTTGTTATAAGAAGGTGGGTCGGTAGCCTTTTCCAGTAAAAAGTTTAGTGATGCACATAAAAAGTGGGTGATGTATGAGCTCGAATTGTACGTAGTGGTCCAAGAACTGTAATATTGGTGACATTACTTAATTCAGAGAGACTTCATTCTTTACACAGACTATTAAGCTCTCAAATTCATTAATAGTCAAGCTAACATGAATCATGCGAATGCTAGGTGGATTTCATTCTTACAAGAATTCACGTTTGTGTTAAATCATAAGTCTGGGTAACTTTCTTAGTCACCATGATTAATGAGGTTGTTGAGTTTGAATGTCTCAAAGACATATATGCCAATGACGATGACTTTAAGGACGCAAGAATTAGATGTCAAGAGGGTCATCCTAGTGACCTATATATGCAATGTGATTTTCTCTTCAGAGGGAATCCTTAAGGGAGTAGATTATCTAAGAGCTACATGGAAGTGGCCTTCGTGGACACCTTGGGTGAGATAAGACGTGGGCTCATGTTGTGGAATGGTACAACTAGCCGCGATTGGTACATGATGTGGATAAAGTGGTGCAGCGCTATCATGTTTGTCATACCTCCAAGGGGCAGTCTCAAACTACGTGCCTTTACACCTTGTTACCTGTGCCTTACGACACTTGTGAGGACTTATCTATGGACTTTATACTTGGTCTCCCACAAACACAGTGCAGCATGGATTCAGTATTCATGGTGGTAGATCATTTCTCAAAGATGGCGCACTTTATCCCATATAAGAACCTCGATGTAATATACATGAAAAATCTATTCTTTAGAGAGGTCGTGCAAGGTTCACAAAGCCATTACTTCTAACTGTGACACAGAGTTTATTAGCCACTTTTGGAGGACTTCATGGAATCAGTTCGGTATGCAACTCTTGTTTAGTAGTGCCTACCACCTGTAGACTGATGGGCATACTAAAGTTGTCAATTGCATGTTAGGAAATCTCCTTCGGTGTATTTCAGGTACCAATCCCAAGTTGTGGGATTTAACCTTATCTTAAGTAGAGTTTTCATTCAACAATATGGTGAACCGATTGATAGGAAAGTCCCTGTTTCAGATTGTTTATTGTCGAGTGCCCTGCCACACATTTGACTTGGTCCCCTTGTCCAAGCTCCTGGGTATGAGCATTGTAGCAGAACATATGATGGACCGAATTATGGGCATTAATGTGAAAGTGCAAGATAAGTTACAATCTTTGAGGTAACATCATGTTATCCCGTTTCAACTCACCCGCTCGGTTCCCTTTTGTTGGATGATCCGTGACAAGTACAAGGAGTAAGCCAACAAGCTTTGGCGATAAAAAGTGTTCGAGATGGGCAACAATATTATGGTTCATCTATGTAAGGAGAGATTTCCAAGCACGACCTATAAAAAGTTGAAGAATAAGAATATTGGATTGATGTTGATCCTCTAAAAGATTAATGACAATTCTTACGTTGTTGATCTTCCAGATGACATGGAGATCTCACGTACTTTCAATGTTGCAAACCTGAACGAGTATTATGAACCAAAGCTGGACGAGAACTCGAGGTCAAGTTCTTGTAAAGTGGAGGAGAATGATGTAGAGAGGATTGCAAATACTTTCACGGAAAAGATGGACCAGAGAAGGCCTGATCAGAGGTGGAAATGATTCGGACCATCAAAACCTTAAATCGGTCGTATCTCGCAAACTGGGATGAGCTTTTTGACATACTATATATGATTTTGGGGTACGAGAAGCTAATTAAGCCAACCAACCCTCTATATCAGGTTGTCCAAACCAAAATTTCAAGATTCCATCAGATCGACAGTCAAAAGTCCTAGTTAATTTCATTTTCTCTCTATATAGTAAGTTTTAATTTGAGCATAACTCTTGATCCTTTGAGTTATAGAAGTCATGCGCAACATAAAAAGGGCTTAGAAAAGTTAGGAGAATAAAGTGGTTAGGCCAAATTAGACACGTATTATTTTTTATTGAAAACCATGAAGTCTAATAGAAATAGAGGTCGTCTATAAATAGTGAGTTTACTATTTATAGTAAGTCATGCTTTTAAGGTGTTTAAGTTGGAGTTTAAGTCTAATACTCCTTAGGTTTGAGCTCATTATTCGAATGGTTGTAATTTCTTTTTTTTTTTTTTATCATCAATCAAATTATTTTGAATTTATTAGGAATTATTCCTGCTTTTATCCCTCGTGGATTTGAGGAAGCTCTGTGAAGAGTCTAGAGAGTTTCATGGATTCAGAGTAGTTATTCCCTTAGCAAGGCGGTGATCGACCTCATCATGTCCCTCCTTATGCCATCATCTACCTAACCCTAGAGAAAAATTCAAGCCCACATGGGAGGGTCCATTCGTTGTTCAAGAAGTAGTCTAAGGAGTCACACTCCACCTCACTTATATGAAGGGTGAAGATCATCCTGAGCCAATCACTTCAGTTAGAAGACAAGTTCGGAAAAGCTATCCTGAGAAACACCGCCCACCCTCCATTTGCCTAAGCCCTAAAAAATGAGAGAAAAAGAAGTTAGCAATAAAAATTTCCTAGAAACTTCGAAGAATAACAAGGGCATACATTAAAAAATGAGAACTAGAATCCAACAAAAGTGCATCTCTTGTGAAAGGACCCCACATCAGGATATACTATTTCGAGCTTTCTGTTGTCCCAAAAAACAACCCCATCGACTAGTAATGATGGAATGCAACAAAAAAAAAAAGGAAAAAGAATATATTACATCCAAAAAAAATGGGCTCGACAAAAATTGCTAAAGGCATCTTGAGTGAAAACAATGGATGTACAACAGACCTCGTGAAAATTTGAAAGGCCGGTAGGGGCAAGAAGACACAACTGCTAAGGGGCAAGTAAGATCAAAGACCCGAGAAGTGGTGAAAACCCGAAAGGAAGCCACGGATAAAAATAATGGGAAAGTCGGGCATGGTGAAAACCTGCAAAGGCACTACGAGCAAAACGGACAAAGAAAAGAAGAAAAAGGGAGGCAAGATCATCACCCGATCTGACATAGGCTCATCGACCAAGGTAAAAATGAAAACCGCAACATTTCAAGAATTCTTAAACTCTGCCCTAACAGATATTCCCACCCAGTACTTTTAAAGGTATAAACACCCTCAGGAATCAACTCTAGATCGCAATGGACGAACACTCGGGGTAATCATATATCTAATCCATGCCATTAAAAACACTTAACAGTATAATCCACATGAACATAAGACAGGATGAGAACCACAAAAATTCATATGTTCATTTGTCTACATTTACTTTATTTGCAATACAATTTTCCTATTTATAAGATGAAAAAAAAAAAAAAAAAAAACCAAAAACACAAAACAACAAGCACATGGGTATAAAAGTATGAAAATAATACCGATACCCAACCCAAAAAAGGCATATGTACATATAAGCAATCCTCCAAAATCAATCTATCCTCAAGTGCTTTCCTTTTAGATATGAAGGAGCTTAATCCTCAGGGATGTCCAAGTGGAAAGCACGTGCCAACTCATGTGAGAATAGAAATGCTCTCTCTCTCTCTCTCTCTCTCTCTCTCTGCAAGGACTATCACTTTACCAAGCTGAGTAATCATCCGCTCCTGATTTTCCATAACCTCAGAAAGCAGGGTTGTCTTAGCAACAAGGGGCCCGTGAAGGGCCATAATCAACCCATGACCAGTAACGGTGGAAGTAGAAGCAATGTTAGCACCAGGAACCTATGGGATTTGTCGCAACGTTAACGAAACATCCTCCTCATCCTCGTCATGTAGAAGCCAACTAGGCAAGTGACGAACGAAACATTGCACAATGATCCAACGACAGTACTTTATAGTCGCAAGACTAGTAGGGTGGGTAGTGAGCCCTACAGCATGAGCAGACAAATCGCCTCTCCACGTTTCTCAGGTAGTTCAGCCAAATACCTGACTGAAACATTTAAACTTCAAGTGCCCTATGGCCAAACCGTAAGCCAATCATAGCCCCACATATGTTGGATAGCATCAGGATCATGCCCCAACATGTCATCCGCATTAAAGAAGACCTGCTCTAGGTATGATCTAACCCTTGCCTCAAAATAAGTCCAATCTTGACTATCTGGACCTGATCAGGACCATCTAAATGATGGATGACAGATAAGATCTTTCATAAACCTCTACAATAAGTCCATTCTGGACCCGATCAGAGCCGTCTAGATGATGTATGACAGATTAGATCTTTCAAAAAATCAAAATAAAAACCAATCTGGACCGATCAGGATTGTTTAGATGATGGAGGATGGATTAGATCATTCAAAAGTCACTACAATAAGTCCAATTCTTGACTAACATAAACCGATCAGGACTGTCCAGGTGATGGATGAGGGATTGGATTCTCTAAAATCTCTTTAATAAGTTCACTCTTTCTAACTAGAATCGACCAGGGCCATTCAAATTTAGGACAATGAATTGAATTTCCCCAAGACTCCTACCATAAAAGCTCAATTTAAACCATCTAATCTTGATCGAGCCCATTTGTGCTCAGAATGACGGATCAAGACGACCCAGATAAAGGCAAAAATATTCTATAGATGGGGACTTATTTCAAGAAAATAAAAAAATGAAAAAGAATTTTTAAAAAAAAAAGTGCATACGACACCCCATAATCGGGCAGTTCCTCATACTCCCCAGTGGGTACCAATGCACAAGCAATAATTGATTTGGGGGGCTTTTAGAGTTTTTAATTTTTCTCAGAATCATATGCGGAACATGGGTTTATCGACTTGAGCCTTCAGTGTCAACTTGGATATCCTAGATTGCGTACTAAGCAATGATTGAGATGTCAAAACCATACTTAAACAGCGAAAAGGCCTTAGGTAAGCTAGAGTATTAAGCTCAAAGCCTCGTATGGAAGAAGAATAATTCGGAAAAGCTCTTGTCAGGAACACCTATCAAGACCAATATAGATTACGTGGGAGATCCATAAAGACGCATAATGCGTAAGTAACTGCCCGTTACCCATACTTGCCTTCGGGTGGCTCTAGAGGACTATACATGCATCTTACTCAACTACTTCAAACCAAAAAGTTATCCTCGTAAGGCTGCAGAAAGCGTAAGGGCTCTACCTAGTCCTAAATTCAACTCACCGGCACATTTGATGGATACGTATTAGTTACAATGTGAAGGGATTGTGATTTAATTGCCCATAAAGCCAAAGAATGCACAGGGACAAATTGCAATATTTTCCTCAACTCTCAAGAGCCACTCGAATTAATCATTAACCCAACGACTATTTCAATCAAGATACTATGGCCAATTGAGGTACGATCGCACTATCTTAGGTTGTAACACCCCAAAAATCGACACCCGAGTATAGAGACCCCGGTCACCGATGATCAATCGGGGCCATGGCTATACGAATATGTGTTGAAAATTTTATTTAGTCGGTACTATGACTTTGGCTATGAATTGATGGTCTGGAAGTTACAACTTAATGAAAGAGCAAAGGGACTAGTTTCACTTAAATTCTAGGTTTTCACCTAAGGCATTCACACATCTTACGCACTTGAATTACGGGTCCAAGTTGAGCAATTCAAGACACGACCTTAGTTCATCGTCCCACGATGGACGTCAAGCCTACTAAGAAGAACGTCTTTTTATAGTCTCGAGTTTAGTGGCCCACTAACGAGTGTATAAAGCTTGTTTAGATAATTAGAGCATTTCTGGAATGAATTACATAGTGAGATTTGTTGTGCACTATGATTAGGGTGTGGATTAGCCAAGTTTATAGTGTGGCCTATTTGTAATCAGCGTATAAGGCAATTCAGTCCTCACTCTAAACAGTTAGTTCTTAAGCTAGAGGAGTAATTGTGTTGATTTAGTTTGTTAATTAAGATCTGACCCTTAGTTGTCTCGGCTTTAGGTAGGTCTTTATTTAGTTATGGTTGTCTCGATTAGTCAATGATAGGTTGGCTAGATTAGATGTTTAAGTGATCAGGTAGATTCGTTTACTTTCCATGGTTGATTAATTGGATTTGTACAGTTCTTTACCGGTACCACCCACGTATAGGCTTACCTCGAGCAGTAAGGGTCAGTCAATGACAACGTGAGCTAATTGTAGAAAAAAATTCAAGGGTTTTTTGAAAATTCAAAATAGCAAAAATCCAGGACATTACAATCTGCCCTCCTTAAAAACAATTTCATCCCCGAAATTGCCTAATGTCAATAACTAAAGATATTCTAATTTTGTACGCCTAAGTTTCATTGATTTCACGTTCATATGTGTGTTAAGGTGTATACTAACTACATTAGCATGTCTTATTGTAGTCTACCGCCCTTAAAAGTTTCCACCATCAAGATTTAAGAACAAATATCGAAATCATTACTATTGCACTAAGTGTTTGAAGACAGATTACCTAAGGGTGGTATATTCTGCTCTTCGCGATTAAGATAATATAGAAAAATAGTGGTGGTAGGCTTTAATCCGATACATCGATCATTTGCCTAACCAAGGCAGAAAGCTCGTTGTATCCCTCGATAGTCTTGGTGGATCATGGTCTTCTGCTTGGTCAAAGTAATGAGTTAATTAGTAGTTACTTAAGATTGAGAATTGGGTTAAGGCGTGAATGCCTCGCAAGTGTATAGTTCTGTAATTCCAAAATATGATCATCCAAAGCATTTAGGGAATCTCATAATTCATCGGGAAATTCAAGCCTCATATTTATAAGGTTGTCCTTTGAGTCTTAGTCAAAGAGAGTTATCGTTTTAATTCATGTCAAACTTAGTGATTAATAAATATCCTACTGTGCCTATGGTCAAACAATTATCCTACAAAGGTTCTCAATGGCCTAAAATTTCATCTCTATATTTCCCTCTCGATCTTATGCCTAGTGGGTAATGAGAAAACCGCGTTTCGATTTCATTAATTTTGAGGAGGAAGAAAGAATCGAAAGTTCTAAGGTATTTCAAAGGTTTAGAGGATTGATGACGCTAAGAAGAGCATATAAAAGGAAAAAGGAAGGACGTCATCTCCTCAATGTAATATAATGTTCACAATCCCAAGTGTAAGGTCGCGATGTAGTAATAACTTGGTGAGACTGAGGTCAAATCCACAGAGATTAAACTTGTACGTATTCTGAAAATAACTAGAACTAGAACTAGAAAACGATCTAAATTCAAATCTGAAATAGTTAAGAATAATTTTGAATAAAGTATCAATAATCAAAAGGGAACTAGAGTGCCAAGGATCCACTTGTAGCTATCAGTATATTAACTTACTTGATTTAAGAAAATTGGAATTGGAGTCCTATCCTATCCAATTGGAAGATGTAGCAATTAAACCAAATCTGAAATTTCCATTGACCTAGTCACACTTGAAGGAGTATTGTGATGATTGGAAGGGATTCCATCATCCTACCATGCCCAGGAAACGATGGTGAACAACATGATTTACCGATCTCACGATCTCAGAATGGAAAAAGAAGATATTCAAAGCTATCACAACATTTATTGTATTTTGAGTCACAATAAATAATAGAAAACTGAAAATATTCCTTAAATTCAAACTAGAAATCAATGAGGTTCAAGAAAAACAAGAATCAAAGTAAGAAAATCATCCCAACACGCTACAAGCTTCACCTCTTTGCCCTAGCTAAGAGGTTTAATTAACCATAGACATGATTGAAACTGAAACCCTTAAATAAAACATTAAAAAATAAATAAGGAAAGAATAAAAACTCTTGGGAGGCTTCTCCACCTTTTGGCTCTACTTTTGAAAACATAATTCATGTTTAGAACTCATTAAAGAACTCATATTTATATCCTTTGTCCGATCGTCTTTGAAAACTGCCTTAAATTTATGCACTCTGTTAACGCCTACGATGTCATCGAACAACCTTCGATGTTATCAAACGTAACTGAATTTGGAAGTCGTGCATTTTTGCACTGCGTAACTCTTTATGTTATCGACATACCTTCGATGTCATCGAAGGGTGTTCGAGTAATCGAGAATGTATCCAGAGTGTTCTAGTGAGTTGCTCTAGAAATCTGTAAAAATCTTGATGTCATCAAACATGTCTTTGATCAATCGAGCAAGGCTTCGATGTCATCGAGAAATGCATCCAATTTTTCCAGCAACCAGACTCAATTTTCATGTAATTCTTCGATGTCATCGACCTATGTTGGAGGTCATCGAACACTGGATTCGATGTCATGTTCGGATTCTGTGAATGTCTGCGCTTTGCACTTTTGACTTCCTTCCTTTTTCACTTGGTTTCCTTGAATCTTGAGGTCTTGCAATCTTCAATCTTGTCCTCCTAAGATCCATCCCTTGCCTTGGTGATTCTTGAGCATCCCTTGCCTTTTAACATTCTTTTCAATCCAAGCTCTCAGATTCACCTCGTAATACAAACATGTATAAAATATACCTATTGAGCATTATCATGTTCATAAAACCAAGATATAAATAGGGGGAACTATGTAATATTTGAACTCAACACACCCCCAACAGCATTTTTCTAGTCCCGAGCAAAACATGCGTGACATAATCTTCAATTCTCAATGTTTAAATTACTTCCAAAAAATAATCTTTTATGTAAATAACTATGAATGAATATAATCCAAAGAAGTGAGAGTGAAAATTTGAAAACCTAGAGCCGAATCAAACGAGCAATCAATCAAATAGGTTCTTCATCAATCATTAAGAGCATAAGTTCATATATCAAATTTCTCCAATGTGCTTAGTGAATTTCAATCTACTTTTCCATTAAAATACTATCATTTCAAATTGTTAATCATGCCTATCACCTCAAGATTAATTGAATAATCAAGTGTTAATTTCGAACTTATCCCATTTTTCTTCTTTTTCCAATTTTTGATTTTATATCGACGGTCCTTTTTCATTTTTCGTTCTTTTGAGTTGTTTCATCTTCATTCTTTTCAGACTTTTCATTCTTTTATAATCTTTTCATCATACATGACCTTTTTATAAATCTCTCTGTTTTTTAACTGGTTTCTTCCATTTTTTCTAAGGTGGATAAAATTCTCCAGACGTAATTCTCAACATCTATCAATAATTCACATACTAACAATAAAAATTCTAGCATAATTCACAGAAAATAAATTGAATGTGTCTTGTGATTTAGATTAATGTTCACAACCCCAAGTGTAGGGTCGTGATGTAGTAATAATCTCGGTAAGACCGAGGTTGAATCCACATGGACTGATCTTATACGTTTCTGAAATTAACTAGAAGTAGAACTAGAAGAAGATGTAAAACTAATTTTAAAGTGATTGAGAGCATAATTGTGAATAGAGTAATTAAAACTAAGAATTTAAAGGTGGAAACTAGGGTGCCAAGGATCCACTTGTAGTGATCAAGGAGCCCTCTTGGTTGATTCAAGTAACATAATTAGAATTGGACTTATATCCTATCAAATTGGAAAATATATCAATAAAGCCAAATCTGAACTTCCATTGACCTAATTCTTAATGAAAAAGAACTATGATAATTGGCAGAGATTCCATCACCAAACATGCCCAAGAGACAATGGCAAACAACAAGATTTACCAATCCTATAATCTCAAAGTGGAAGAATTGTGAATATTATGAAGGATTCCATCACCCTACAATGCCCAAGGGATGATAATGAACAACAGGACTTACTAATTTCACAATCTCAAATCAGGAAAAGAAGATACTCAAAGCTATTGCAGATCTACTGTAATTTGAGTCACAATAAACCATTAAAAACTGAAAGTATTCCTTAAATATTAAATTAGAATCCATGGAGTCTAACATAAATATGAATCAAAGCAATAGAACCATTCCATCATGCTACAAGCTTTACCTCTTAGCCTTAGCTAAGAGGTTTAGCCAACCATAGACATGATTGGACCAAAGTCTCTAATGAAAAATATGAAAATAACTACAGAAGAAGAAAAAAAACTCTTAGCAACTGCTACTCCACCCTTTTGCTCTACTCCTTAAACCCTAGAAGATGCCTAGGAACATCCTAGGGAGTCCTATTTATGGTTGTGGAACTCCAACTTTTGCACCTAGTTGGAAAACTCTAAAAACCGCCTCAAATTTACGCAGTTTGCTAAAATAGACTTCACTCTACGCAATTTCACAAAATGACCTAGAGTTTCAGAATATGTTTTTTCATCAGGATTCTTCTTCCTCTCTTCAAATCTTTGATTCTCTTCATTCCTCACTCAGTTTTCTTGAATCTTTGGTATGTGAATTCTTTCACCTTGATCTCATAAGATCCATCCCTTGCCTTGGTGATTCTTGAGCATCAAATCCATGCCTTTAGCACCCTTTCAATCCAAGCTTTTAAATTCACCATTCAACACAAACATAAGTAAAATAAAACATTAAGCATTATCATGTTCATAAAACAAAGATATAAATGAGGGATAATATGCAATATTTGACCCTGAACAATTAACATGATATTCCAACTTCCTCTTAATCAATTAAATGCAAGGACTTAAAGGATAGTCTACTCGGTTGATCAAACTCTGACAATTCAAAGTTCAATCTCTATCTTATTGTTCACACTTAAGGCATTCTTAATTGCTTAAACTTTTTCTTTTCAAATAGTTCTTTTCTTGAAAAATTAAAAATTTTCAACATTTTTTGCTCAAAGACTAAGAAAACACTGATAAGTTTACCTAATCCACACCCCCAACCTAAAATCTACATTGTCCTCATTGTAAAAGAAATGAGCATACAATGCACATGAGACAATAAAAAGAAAGGAGTAGTAATGGAACGGTATTACCTGAAGAAGTAGAATTGAAGCTTTTCCAAAGTTCTTAACATAAAAATGGGTTAGCACAAATACTAAACAAACAGAAAAACAAACTATCCCAATCCTAAATCCTATGAAAGCAATAAACCTAATTACACCTCCGTCAGACTAGGAGGTCAATCCTAATACACAGGATCAATCAGAGGCATGGACATGTGCTCTAAATCAAACTTCATAACAAATGGCTTGAGATGATGTTTGTTCAGTTTAAAAATATTGTCATTCGTCAGATTCTTTATCTCGACAACCCTATGAGGATAAACAACAGTAACAACGAAGGGACCGATCCAACGAGATCAAAGCTTACTTAGAAAAAGATGTAATCGTTAATTATACAAGATGACTTTTTGACCAGTTATGAATGATTTTCAAAGAATGTTTCGGTCATGGAACTCCTTCATCCTGCCTTTGTAAATTCTTGAGTTCTCGTATACATCGTTCATAATTTTCTCAAGTTCGTTCAATTGAAGCTTGCGTAGTGAGCCAGCGTTGTTGTCACGCCCCGTGTTTTTAGGACCCGAGTATATGAGTCATTTTCCAAAAACCCGTGTTAACCTAAAGAGAGACAAATTCCATATTTTTTTTTTATCTTTCAGAGTTAGCAGTTTAGCGTAGAATGGACAAATCAACATAAAGGAAAATTTGCATTTACATTTAGAATTTACAAGAGGCTGCTCATAATGACTTATACAAACTAATGTCTCGATTTTAACAATATAAGATTTATAAAATTCAATACATGAGAAATATTAAAATGCATTTAAACATAAGCCACAAAGTCACGCAGCTTCTCTTGGTAGGTACAACCATGCATCCTTGATAGTTACACTCGGCTCCTCATCAGTCTAAACCTGAATATCACTTAAGCCACCTGTGCTACCTGTATGGTTATATATTTGATGGATGAGTGGCCAACTCAGTGTGAATTCCCCTCAAGATTACACACTGCCGCTTTAGGTAAGCATAGTTAAAAACAATAAGGAAATCAAAACAATACGTGATGCAGTATTTTTAAATGCATGGATGTGTAAATGCACATCGACCTGGGGATGCTCATCCAGTCGGACTTGGGCTCATCACCCATGCATAAGATTGGTCACCAGTGTAGCATATCTCGTATAACATGGTGCCAAGTCATCAAAATAGGTCGATAGTCGGTGGTCTGGGAGCTAGTGAAACAATACCCCAATGAAAAGGACATGTGCTACAACATCCAAAATTAGCCACCCATCATCGCCAATATGCTATGAATGTATGATTAGCCAAACCATTATTATTCCAATTACAATTAGCCAATTTAAATAACTCAATGGTCACTATGGGGGGGCTCGTCACCCAGCTCAGGCATAGTCTCCCATGACCACCATCCCCGACTCATGAGAATTTCCTATCTTAGGATGCTTAATGGCAAATTCGATAATTTAGCATTACCATCGTATGGTCATAGGCCATCAAAGTCATACAATACAACCATCAAAACATTGGACTGGTATTAAATCGCAACGGTAAAAGGATGCTTGGAACATTAAATCGAGATGGCAAAGCGGTCAGGTAAGGTTAAATCAGAGTGGTTAAAGTGGTCATTTCCAAGTTACTCAAGCCGTATGACTTATGGATGGTAAATCCCACATAAATGTTCCGTGTCCCATATAACCTCCAATCGAGGGTCCATTCTTTACCACACTCTATCTTCTTACATCCTAAGCATGGGTTCACATACACAAGGGGGATCACCCCCCATTAAGTGCAGTGAATAGAGATCCATAAGTGACTTACAACAATCCATGATAAAGCATATAGTTATGGCATACCAGACATAAGTTGATTCATAATAATCGCAATAAGTCATGAAAAGAACTATCAATTGAAGTTCAAATGAAAACCATCATCTAAGTAGTTATTGTATGAAATCATGGTGCACAATTGTCAATATAATTCAAGTTTAAGCCATGCATTAAGAATTGATTAAAGATCACATGCTATGAGATAACATCTGTGATTCTAATAAAGATTATTACTTAAACTAATTTGGAAATGTAAAGCTTAAGGGGAAAAGTCATCACCTGAAGGGTTTTAGCTCCTTTCTTAATTTAATTTTCTGCGGTTTGCTAATAGTCCAATACCGTATAATTGATTTCTTAGAATCATTTCCAACCCAAAAGCTTGCATTAGATAGTGTTTCCCAAGATTTAAGCTAAATAATGCATTGGAGTTGCATAGGGATCTGCAAGGACCCATGAACGAGGTCAATTAAGCCTACATTAGAACGACCAGGCCCACCAAGTTTAATCCTAACAAATGGTCCAAATTTGGGCCTGGAATCATCCCTAACCAAGGCCCAAATTGGGCCTAACCTTGGCCCGATCTGGCCCAACACCTTGCTGCCCAGTTGTAGTCCAGACTGGGCCTGATCACGGCCCAATGTTGTTGGCCACTGATGTCACGCCCCAAACTCAGAAACTGGGCTCACAGAATTCTCAATCACCGAATCTGGCATCGACAGCCTCCGTAGTACCCCATTCTCGGCTTCTAGCACCCATATGTCAGATTCCAATCCTGGGTTCCTATAAGGAGGGATTTCAAACATACATTTATCTTGTAATAAGCATAACCACAAGTTTACCCAAATCACAAAGGCAACATCATCACCACATATCCAGTAATAAAATATTTGAATACAGTACATGAAGGGGAAATAAATATATCAAAAAATCAAAGCTCCAAAAGACAGTTGCACGCTCCAAGCTCAACGTTGCTGCGACCTAACGCCACCTACACACATCTATCGTGCATAAGCTTATAGAAAGCTTAGAGCGTGGTGAAAGTGTGCGTAATGCATGTGCCAAGCATATAAATATCAGAGTAAGTGGAAATACTATCAATCTTTAAATCATACAATACCAGAGTAATGCGAAAACATGCTGGCAAGTCCATAAATATCATCAACCTTATTTAGGCTATGCGATGTAAAAACATAATAGGCCAATATCATATGTTGAGGAAGTAATGTAAATCAGTTATGCAATGTGAAGACATAGAAAGCCAAATATTAGATACTGAGTTCACGAATACCGTCAACCTTAATCAGGTTATGCAATAGAAAAGCATAGTAAACCAAATGCTATGTGTTGAGGATGCAATACAATATGCAATGCGAATGAAATGACTAAGCTGGAGTGTGAAGTCGGGATGATAGTGCGTAGTATCGTAGGCTACGGGGTCCACTACAAGGGACTTCTATCCAAACCACTCCCATACCTAAATTTGAATAGTCAAACTCAATGTGGTATACTCCTGATCTCAAGTTAGTCACGCGCCTCAGCCGAAATCCTGGCCATTATGAAGGTACACATAATAAATAGTTACGCACCACCAGCCCGAGTGGATAGTGAATGAATGAGTGAATGAGTATGCAACTCCTACTTAATAAGTCCACATATCAGTACCATACATCTCTGTAATCATCACCGGGGTCTAGTACACTTTACGCCACCTACCGCCCCATCAAGCGCACAACTAGGTAAGTGGAAGAGACCTCACTATCCACCTGCTAGCAGTATACCAATGCTTTCCTGACTCGTCGATAGCGGACCCATTCTTCAAGATGGTCAGACTCAGCCTAAAATTGCCTACTCCCTTGGGTGGATATGGCCACACCCCCTCCCAACCGACCACGACACAGTGGGAGACGTGGCCTACTGGTATTTGGCACTCGGGCGCTCATATATCCACTCGGTTCAGACGTTGGAGCGTCCTCTAATACCAAGAGGGTTTAGGGATTTTCATCTAGGGACATCTTTGGCGCCTCAATGCTAGTAACAGATTTTTGGTGTCCCATCTATCCATCCACGATATGCCTGTGGAGGCTAAGGCCCTGATGTCGCTAGGGCGTACGGTGGTCATATCACAAAATACGAGATGCGTGAGTTATACCATTCAGTTATGCATCAAACTTACATGTGCCGTGTGCTCGTGTGAGTCAACTTCGCCTATCAGAGAGCCCCATAACAACCTGCCCAATGGCATATGCAATAATCAACCACATCTCATATCAAGCATGCAGATGATGTGGATGGGCATGTGTCATGATGCCATACTATCACATACTCACAATCGGTATCAATAATCAGCCTAACAAAGGGCTAAGGGAAGGTCACAATATGGACATTTAACCATTATTGCCCATCAATGTAGACATTTAACCAACATTACTCCCAAGGAGTGGCCCACATAGAGCCAAACATATAGTGGGCCCATGGCATCACACAAGGGCCTAATATACATCACCATGTGCCCCACTCAAGGGCCTAATACATATCACTATGGGCCTCGGCACATGGGCCATAAATACATCACATCAAGCCTCACTCATGGGCTGCACATACATCATAATGGGCCTAGGCACATGGGCCATAAATACATTAGATTGCACCTCACTCATGGGTCGCACATACATCACAATGGGCCTCAGCACATGGGTCATAATTACATCACATTGGGCCTCATATACATCAAGTGGGCCGCATCAACGGGTCACACCAATGGGCCTCATAAACATCAAGTGGGCCGCATCAATAGGCCACACCAATGGGCCTCACATACATCAAGTGGCTGCATCAATGGGTCACACTAATAGGCCTCACATACATCAAGTGGGCTGCATCAACAGGTCGCACCAATGTGCCTCACATACATCAAGTGAGCCGCATCAACGAGTCACACCAATGGGCCTCATAAACATCAAGTGGGCCGCACCAATGGGCCTCACATACATCAAGTGGGCCACATCAACAGGTCGCACCAATGGGCCTCACATACATCAAGTGGGCCACATCAACGGGTCGCACCAATGGGACTCATAAACATCAAGTGGGCCGCATTAACGGGTCACACTAATGGGCCTCATAAACATTAAGTGGGTCACATCAATAGGTTGCACCAATGGGCCTTATAAACATCAAGTGGGCCACATCAACGGGCCGCACCAATGGGCATCATAATGTCAGGTGGGCCATATCAATGGGCCTCATAAACATCAAGTGGCTCGCATCACATGGGCCGCACCATCTACATCATTCATTAATTTTAGAGATCATTTTAGAGCTTTACCCAAATAAATCATAACGGAAGATCATTTGGACCATACCACAAATAATAATGGAGATAATGATTTTCACTGTTAATTCACTAGGCCCACTAATGTTTATTTTCCATCCAATCTGTTCATAAGGTCACAAAGGCCTGAATTAAGAGGAACAACAATTTCATATTGATTCAAAACTTCTGAGACCCAAAACAGGTTTTAATGGTAGGTGTCAATTCTCCACTGATTTCTGCAGCGTGGTCCACCTAATAGACGGTTTAGATCTAATACATATATCACGGTGGGTCCATCCACAGATGGACGGCCAGGATGAAACACGTATATCATAGGTGGGCTCCACTCACTGTCAAAACAGACGGGTGGTATAGATGAAACACATACCTTAAGTGGGACCCACAAAACTTCCTGATCTGCTGCTCGTCCAACAAGTGGACGATATGGGTGAAACAGATGGATGGTTAGGATATAATACATACCCGTAATCAGACCCATATATTGCTGATGTCATAAGCAGCAGGTGGGTCCCACTGTTCAGATAGTGGATGGTGTGGATAAGCACATCAAGGTAGGCCTCACCTCCAGATGGATGGTGAGGGTACAACACATACATCATAGGGCCCATGGCCCTTGTTGACGTCAATACAGCGGCTATATTTTTGTTGTAAGGAACACCAGCCAATCAGCTTGCTTAGGTGGGTCCCACGTAGGCCCACCATATTATAATATATTATATTATATTATAATAATAATTTATATTATATATTTATTTATTACTATTATTATTATGTCCTTTTTTTAAAGTATCCAACGTCCAAAAAAAGGATGGGTGGATGTAAGACATACATCACATGTGGGTCCCACATGGATGAACGGTTGGATATAAAACATACCTCATACGGGACCTACCTCATATAGGACCCACAGACTTCTAACGTTTAATCCAGTAGCTATCTGCTGTTGGACGATGAAGATTACATGGATGAAACATATACAATGGTGGGGTCTACATGGCTGTGCAGCGTGGATCAAGTGGGCTACACGCCAACACACAAAGAGAGAGAGAGAGAGACGTGAGAAGGGGAGGGACCCCCCACTATGGGCCCTCCCTATACAATGGATATATCAAGATGGTTCCCACCATATGTGGGCCCTCAAATATACAAAATCAACAATTTAATATGCTATGAACACCCACCATTAGATCTTGGACTCCTCTTTCCACCGATACGTTCTAGAGCTCCAAGGGATGAATTTCAATGGCTGAGATGATCCTTAGAGGGTGGGATTGGGTGGTAAGAAGGTGGGCCACACCTAGCTTTTTCTCATAGAGAGGTTGGATGTTCTCTCTCATGATGGGGTTGCTTGGGAGTGAAGAGAGAGATGAGAGGGAGAGAGGTGATGTAAGGGATGGGTGATGGATGGAGAGAGAGAGAGAGAGAGAGAGAGAGAGTTAACTTTAGTGTACTTGTGTAAGAGAGAGATAAGGGTAGCCTATGGGTTGCTTGTACTTGACTTGAGGTGTGATGTGTACTTGGTTGATGGGATTGATTTGAAAGGTTCTCTTGGGTTTTACAAATGCGTGGCATTTTCCTCGAAATGAACGCGGGCCCACATCTCCTGGCCTGGGTATCGTATTAGCGTGTAAGACACGACATCAGAACTATAGTGATGGCGTGGTCATAAGGATACAAGTCTCAGGTTGAGCCAACTTTGGAATACGGGATACGACTCAGAGTTGCGCATAAATACCGATCACAGGTTATGGGTTGCCCGAATTTGATTGGGAGGACCGCGAAAGCCTACGGAACGGTACGGTCTAGGATACAGGCCTTACAATTGATGGCCCAGAGATTTGGCTGGACTATGCCCTGTTCGGCCCAGCTCGGCCATCCGATTTCGACCTAAGATGGTCTAGGCTGGACCAGTTTTGGCCCTGCCCGGCAACCCACCTGCTTCTTGAATGTGGTCCATAACATAAAGCTGAGTGCGGCCCATTGTAATTTATGGTGAGGCCCACTGAGGTTTATCTCAGGTGTGGCCCACTACAATGAGGCCCACTAAGGTTCATCTCAGATGCAGGTGAGGCCCACCGCGATGTGTGGCATGGCGAACCCAGGCCCCGATTGCGATCCCAAACTAAGGTTGTACTTAGCCCATTTCTAAGCTGGTTTTAGCCTAGACTTTGGGTGAGACTCAGCTCCTTTTGGCCCACTACAGACACTAAGTTCGGCCCATATACATTGCTAGAATCTGACTTGGCCCAGAATAGTCGTTGGAGGCCTGGCTTCAGTCCATATCATGCCCCTATGCATGGCCTGATCTCAGCCCAATGTGCTTCTGGGCCCGAGCTACTTTCAGGCCAGATATCAGCCAACGCTCATGGCTGTTTTTGGCCCACTACACGGACCAACTGGAGACTATTTTTAGTTTCAAATCACGGCCCAGCTGAAGATCTTATTCATCTTCAAATCATGGCCTAGTTGAAGACCTTATTCAGCTTTAAATCATGGCCTCATTGAAGACCTTATTCAGCCCAGGTAATGGCCCATGTTTCAACCGTTATATGGCTTGATTAAGAGAGCCAAATGGCCTACTGTTATCGAAAATCCAAACAGACTAATCGAGGTGGGGTGTTTGGTGTTACCTGGCTCCTTCTCACACTCTCAAAGATGTCACTGGTCTGCATTGGCTCGACTCATTCTCAAAGGACCGGGTCGACTCGGTGCGGCACCTAGCTTGTACCTAATCTTCCTCTCTTCTTCCTGGTTCTCTTTTCTCTCACAACCTCTCTATCTTCCTCTATTTTTCTCTCCCTCTGGATGGTGTTTACGGGCTGTAATGACCGGACTCGATCCAACTCGAATGGCTCGATTTAGTGCAGTGTGACACCTGGTTGTACACCCAACACCCGAACTGACTTCTCTCTCTCTCTCTCTCTCTCTCTCTCTCTCTCTCTCTCTCTCTCTCTCTCTCTCTCTCTCTCTCTCTCTCTCTCTCTCTCCCCTCTCTGTAAGCTCGAGGTGAGGATCTCGAGACCAGCGGCTGCCTTTATAGGGCTAAGGCACGTGTGAATAGCCCATCTAACGGCCATGATTTAATGGGCGATTTAGTGCGTTTATCTAAGATTCCAGCATGCATGGAATCCATCCATCACTAGGGATGGGTTCCTGTTGCTATGGCCCATAGGAAAAACAAGTTTTTACCCTCTGTGGGGCCCATGTCGTGGTGGTGGGTCATCGGACTGGACGGAGAAGATAGTGCAGCCATTAATGGCGGATTTTTGTCCACGGTATATTTGCGTGATCTGGTCCATTTGAGCGGGTTAGATGTGGTCACTGATCATCATAGGGCCCACTTTTTCCCTCATTCATAGTTGTTTGCTTTCACTCAGCGATATTCTCCGCCCCATCTGCATTTCTCACGAGATGAGACGTCCTTGACGAGAAAGCAGTTGCAGCCGTAGTAGGGACAGACGAGATCCTTCCACGGAGCCTAGAGAGTAGCTCGGATCACACCAGCTGGAATTTCTGAAGAAGGAAATGTTTCCCCACGCCGACCAATGCTACAGGAGGTTGCCTGTCCACTTCTAGTAGCAAATGGAAGACACGGATTTCTACCCCAAGGACGGCTAGGATTGAAGGAGAATTGTGGACATGGATTGCTAACGTGGAGAGTTCCATAACGGCTCTATTTTCAGGAGATTCAGTTGTCCGTTCGTGACTACCTGTGGTACGCACACATGCATGTATGGATGGGTTTGGATGGTCATCGTAGAACTAGTCGTCTAGAGCTTCCCTTTTTGATGTACGGTTCAGATCGTCCAGATAGTGGCTCAAAAAAAGCCACAACTTGTCCCAAGTAGACGTCTTCCTGTCATCCCTTACCTGTGCATATGCACGACTGCATGGGTCTGGTTGGCCGACATGGTTTTGGTCGTCTGGATGGAGCAAGACCGATAAACGGTTTGGATCTCACGGATGGTGGTCGAAAGTGGGTCACTACATGTCCAGATGAACGACTCTCAGTCCAGCCTACCGTTTGGTCGAGATGGGAGGAAAATCCTTCCTTTTTCAAATTCCATCAGGTCAGCGCCCATTTGACTGACCCGATGGTCTGGTGCACATCGTGCACCTAGGTCTGTGGTGCATGTGCACTTCGTGTGAACCCCACTTTGATGTTTGTGGGGAAATCCATACCATCCATTCACCCCTGGGTCCCTAATCAAGGCTCCTAGTTAAAGATCAGTCCGTTTTAAGGTCTAAGTGGGCCCCACAACTTGATTTGGGTCCTATTCATGGATTCACGTCGATCTGACGATCAGGTCATCCCAAAATTGATCATCAACGGTTAAAAGGGCCCCAAGAATTTATTTAGATGACTGGGACCACTTGTTCTACGAATTTAAAACATTAAATATTATTATTAGAATAAATTTCAACATTCATCATTATTATTATTATTATTATTATTTTGAGTTAATTTGTAGGACCCACTTCTAGGCAGAATTGTCTTCATTGTAGATCAACCACTATGATTCATGTACCTAAATCTTTAACTAACTTTAAAGGTTAAGTGGAACACACTGCATGGATGTCTAATTACTAATATTTGACATCTTGACCATTCAACCAATCCAATGGTTGGATTACTTCATATCTAGTTATCAATAGCTACAGGGTCCTAAGGAGTGTTTAGGTGAAATCTAGGGGTTGACCATGAGACCAAATAATCCGACTCATGTTCCTAAAGGATGGCTATGTACAGTTTAATTGTCCATATAGCTCATCATGCGATCCTATGATTAGGTCATTAGCAAATAATTCATACCTATTTATGTTTGATAAAGGTCTACCATATCTCAGGGTCTAATGGTTGGTATTGCGGTCACTGGTTAGATTGTACACTGTTATGATGTGAATCAGTTAGATGGTGGATTTTGATGATCTGGCACCCAAGATTGATAACATATGGTTTAATATGTCTAATAGGGCAGGGTTTGGACCTTCATTGCCCTTTGGATTTTCGCAACAGAATGTTCCTAATGATAAATGCCAATTTCATGATGAGATGTTTTTTTGTCATCGAGACTAAATGGCCAGATGCCTTGGTTTATGCATCAAGGTTGTAGTAGACGGTTGAGATGGGCCATTTTGAGAATTAGTTAAATGGATAGTTTAATATGTGGGAAGGGATAATTTTCAATGGTTGGATTTAGACTGAATTGCATGTGATCGTTTGTTTAAGGTAGGCTTGCATTTATTCTAAATTTGGTTAAACGGTAACACCCGAGTACTGAAAAGTATGGGATGTTACAGTTGTCCAAGTTAAAGTTCAGATTTTTGATAGCCTAGTAGGCCCTATGCTCCAGCTCCACAGGCAAGTGGCAAGCTTTCCCATATACAAGTCTAAAGGGAGATATTCCAATGGGGGTCTTAAAAGCTATACGATAAGCCCATAAAGCATTGGTCAAGCAGATTGACTAATCCTTACGTTAAGGGTTAATCGTTTTTTCTAGAATTTGTTTAATTTTCCTATTAGAAATCTCAACTTGCCCGCTTGTCTACGGGTAGTATAGAGTGCTCACTTTATGAGAGATACCATATTTCTTCATTAAGTTCTCAAATGGCCTATTACAAAACTGTGAACCTCCATCACCAATGATGGCCCGAGGAATTCCGAATCGGGACATGATATTTTCTTTTTACAATCAAATGATCGTTCAATGATCATTATTCCAACATGGGATCATTTAAACCCACTTAGTAACATTATCTACTGCTAACAAGATATAAATATTCCCAAAGGATTGGGGTAATGGCCCTATGAAATCGATGCCACAGAAATCTAATGCTTGAATGACAAGAATGGGGTTTAGTGGTATCATATTTCGACGGGACAATCCTCCCAACTTCTAACAATACTCACAAGCTTTGCAAAACTCATGAGTATCTCTGAACATAGTGAACCAATAAAAGCAGTACTACAGAATTTTGACCGTGGTCTTTTTATCAGAAAAATGACCACCACAGGCCTGAGAGTGACAAAAGGAGATAACACTCTAATGTTCATTATCTGGCATACATCTCCTTATAATTTGGTTTGGGTAATATTTAAACAGATAAGGATCATCCCATAAAAATTTACATACCTTGGCGAAGAATTTCTTTTTATCTTGCGCAGTTCAATATGTTGGTGTGAAACCTATGGCAAAATAATTTACAATGTCAACAAACCAAGATAATTGGGAGAGTTTAAATAATTGTTCGTCAGGGAACATGTCGTTTATCGGTGTCGGCTCAAGGGAATCAGGAAGATCAAGCCTAGAGAGATGGCTAGTCACTACTTTCTCTACTCCCTTTTTGTCCCGTATTTCTATGTCGAACTCTTAGAATAGAAGGATCCATCTTGTCAAGCGGGGCTTAGCATCATTCTTAGAAAGAAGGTACTTCAGTGCCACATGATCAGTGTAAATGATGATCTTGGATCCGATCAAGTAGGACCTAAATTTGTCCAAAGCGAACACTACGACTAAGAGCTCCTTCTCCATAGTAGAGTAGTTCACTTGGGCAGAGTTTAGAGTCCTACTGACATAGTGAATCACATAGGGCTTCTTCTCTTTTCTCTAGCCTAACACCACCCCAATAGAATAGTCGGTTGTGTCGACATAATCTCAAAAGGGATGCTCCAATCGGGTGGCTGCATGATAGGTGCGGTAGTCAACATATCCTTGAGCTTAATGAAAGCTTCCTGGCATTGTTCAGTCTACTTGTATGGTGTATCCTTTTAAATGAGATTACATAAAGGATGAGAGAGGTGGCTAAAGTCCTTTATGAATTGTCTATAAAATCCGACGTGTCTTAGGAAGGATCACATGTCATGTATGCTCTTGGCTAGAGGTAGGTCAGAGATAAGATCAATTTTAGTCTTGTCTATCTCAATTCCCTTAAACGAAATTATATGTCCAAGCGTTATTCCCTTGGGAACCATGAAATGACATTTCTCTCAATTCAGAATCAAATTCTTTTCTTCACATCACTTCAGCACATTTTTAAGATTTTCGAACCACTCGCTGAAGGATGAACCAAAGATGGAGAAGTCATCCATGAAGACCTCTAAATATTGCCCCACCATGTCAGAAAATATGCTCAACATGCATCGCTAAAAAGTGGTAGGGGCATTACACAGTCCGAATGGTATCTTTCGATAAGTAAATGTGTCAAAGGAACATGTGACTATTATCTTTTCTTAATCTTCAAGGGCTATCTTTATCTAATTGTAGCCCAAATACCCATCAAGGAAATAGTAGTCAGAGTGACTAACTAGCCTTTCTAAAATTTGATCAATGAAGAGCGAAGGAAAGTGGTCTTTGTTTGTGACGGTATTCAATTTTCTATAGTCAATGCACATTCTCCAACTAGTAGTGACTCTAGTTGGCATGAGTTCATTGTTAACATTGTCTACGATGGTGATTCAGACTTCTTAGGAACCACTTGAGTTGGACTCACAAATTGATTGTCAAATATAGGGTGAATGATACCCACATCCGATAGCTTAAGTACCTCACCTTTAACCACTTCCTTTATGTTTGGATTTAATCAACGTTGTGGTTGTTAGGAGGTATTAAGACTCAGATTGTAACGCCCTAAAATTCGGGGGTCGAGCATAACTTAGCTCCCGAGTTTCGAAACATCACTTATGCAACATATGCAATTATGGATGTTTGTTGTCTGAAATGGTGCATAAAACATGAAGTAGATTAAGCCAAACTGCAAACATAATCCAGGGATAGGTGAAAGACGCAAGCAGAAGACTTAAAGAAATATATGTATATATTTGTAAGTCCCTGTGATATGTATGCTCTGCCAGGTCATAATTACAACTGTTTGTCTCAAAAGATAAGTATCAAAATGAAGTAAACCATTACAAAATAAACCTTGTATCCCCGTAGATTAGGACATGACTCACATGAACCCACCTGAGAACTGCATAGAGGAGGACGCCTCCTCATCATCCTCATACTCCTGCTCTGCCTCGGGGGTCGCATCATCATCTGCATCTAAGACAGAGTCTGGTTGGTATCGAAACACTGTCCCAGAACGTGGGAGTGAGTGATTAACTCAGTGGAACTATGCAGTAAAAGTTAACATATTATCAATTCAATCAAGCAGTAATGATAAGGCAATACAATCAAATATGTCCTAATTACTCTTGCTAATGTAAGGATGTATATAGCAATAATGCATACCCTCGCCTACACTCCCTCAGCGTCTTCATCATACGGTACGCATGACAACCTCCCGCAGTGCTCCACGACACCAAGGTACATGCAATGCTATGATTACCAAGTTGTTATTAGTCCTTTTTCATACAGCGGGATTGGGAAGCTAAGGTACCTTCCTTATATCGATTCCCACACAGTGATCCATTCTAGGGTCGTCAGTCCTAGACAATCTTATACAATCATATGGTTCTAGGTCGCTGCAAAGGGCTCGTCACCAATCAATGCATGCCTAGTCATACCCTAGTTGCTACACTAAGGCTCGTCACCTCAATGCAGTATCAAGGTATGCTCGAGGGCACTATAAAGGGCTCGTCACCAATCAATGTAGGCCAACAGCGTGAATATAGTGTCACATACCACTATAATCGGCTCACGACTCTGGTGTGCTCACTGGTCACTATGGGGAGGCTCGTCGCCCCAGCGTGGGCCGACAGCTCGACCACGGTGTCCCATACCACCATGGTCGTCTCATGAGTCTTAGTGGATCAAGGTACAATGGTTAACGAGATTGCATTGGTAAGTTTGGTACCCTAGATTCAAACAGTAGCGTTCATACATGGTGAGCATCCATCGGGACAATCGGGTTACTTGACGAGTTCGACTAGCACGAGCGCACGTTGAGTTGAACGACATGAAATGCGCAAACACTCCGTGTGGCCAAACCACTGTCGACAACCCTAATACGACTCGAGTTCGTCAAACACTTCCTACGTAGCGAAAACAACCTCAGCCACGAACTCAAAGTCTATTACCGATTGCCTGGACTATTTCATAGTCCCACACCTTCAATTATAACAAATATTCATACCAGCAATTTAAAACAGTAAAAGAACAACAATTCCAATCATACAAGCATGTGAGCATTTGATGGATTTCAACTTAACATGAATTCACACCTAAGTAGTGCTTGAATTTAAAAAACAAAGAATGTAAATTGCATATAGGAAATCATACACATCAATAAGATAGTTGAGAATCTCTTCTCAACGCCCGTAAATAGGATAATATATTACACACTTGATCATTCAGACATTTCTACAAACACTTAGACTACATATGACGTATGTTGGTAATAACACACATTTGGACAATTCCTTTCGCCAAGGAGTTGACACACGTACAACAAACATGAATACAAGACAATTAATCATGGCAAACACATGCTCGTATTTCATACGTATATGATACTTTCTACCTATACATGGAATACACAAATCTCAATATAGCTCATATATATCAGGAGCGCAATATAAATATCGCATTTGACATGTGAAATTTCACCCAAAACAATAATAAACCATCAACTGACTTTGAAAGCCTTGAAAACCATAACCTATACGAATATAGTCCGCACCTTAAACCAAAAAGTGCGCAACAGATCTGATTTAGACAAGAAATCTCCGTCAACGGCGAATAGGTAACCTAAAGCATAAATTAGGTTAGCTATATCAACACTTAGACCATTCTAAGTTCTAAAACAGGTTAGGATTTGGTTGACTTACCCAAATGAGATTAAAATCGCGGGAATAACGATTCAGATACAATGGATTAAGTACGTCAATTAACTGGAAAGAATATCAAGATGATTCACCAACTTCTCTCTCACTTTCTCTCTCTTTTCCTCTCTCTCTCTTAGCTAGGGTTTAGAAAATTCGTATGGAGTTAAGAGTGAGGGTTTTAAGGTCCTTATATAGGCCTAAAATTGATCGAAATAGCCCCAGGTCCAAGGTATACTTAGGTTATAACCAAATCGGGTCTATTTCGATCCAATGGAGCGCTTTTGGAGGTCCTTTTTCTGAGTGTGGTCGGACTTAGGCTCACTAATATTTGATCTTAAGCAAGTTAAATTTTTAGTCCGAATCGGGTTTCCAGATCGCTCATGGTGGACCAATTTCAATTCAACGGTCACCGAAACTCGATCAGGGCCACAAGCACTTTGACATGTGTGGGCCATCTTTCCTGATCTGAGGGTGAATTTGGGTCAGAATCCAACGGTCAGAATGCTTTAAATCGGTGCGCAAGCGACACGACTCAGATTTCATAAATTCATAGTTAATTTCTCACCTTTCTCACACTCTTTAATCCGGACTCAAGCAAATCGTCTTAGGACATCATCTAGACTTGATTTTTGAGGTGATTGTCAACCCCAACAAGGTGATCATATTTGTCTAAGTTCATTGCTATCGGACTTTTGACGCGCGGTCCAGGCCCGATACAAAGTTTCCAAGTACTCCCGAGAGCAACTGGATTTAGCATTGAATCCTAGATTTCAAGGTAACGTAGCGCTAGTGATTCTACAAGTTTTGGGTCTTACAAATCGAATTTAAAGTGATTGGTGCTAATTTCACAAGTAATCGAGTTTAGCGCTAGTTAACCCACATTACTTCTAAAGAATTTGAGGTAGTACTCGGGTCTTTGCACGAAATTTTTCGGGTCATTACAATCTACCCCCCATAAAGAAAAAAATTTTTCTCGAAATTCGTACCTTCTCATACTCCTCTAGGATCTGAGGGTAGTTTTTTCTGACCTCAGCTTCAGTCTCCCAAGTAGCCTCTTCTTCACTATGATGCGTCCACAGCACCTTCACAAGTGGGATGACCTTGCTATGCAGTACCTGCTCCTTCCTATCCAGGATACATGTCGGTCGCAGTACATATGTGGCATCCTCGCTCAACTGCACCCGCTCCCAACTGATAATGTGCGAAGGATCAGGAACGTACTTCTTTAACATGGATACATGAAATACGTTATGCACGCCCGCGAGTGGCATGGGCAAAGCAAGGCGATAAACTACTACCCCCATTCGATCCAGTATCTGAAATGGACCAATAAATCTCGGTGTGAGCTTTCCCTTCTTACCAAACCGCAGGACTCCCTTCATATGGGAAACCTTAAGAAATACATGGTCTCCAACCTCGAACTCAAGCGGTCACCGCCTCGTATCAGCGTAACTCTTTTGCCTGCTCTGGGCTGTTAGAAGTCGACGTCGAATAATGTCAATTTTCTCTGAAGTCGCCTGAACCAACTCTGGGCCAATCAAACTATGCTCGCCAACTTCTATCCAGCAATGAGGTGCTCTACACGGGCGACCATATAATGCCTCGTAGGAAGCCATGCCGATACTCGCCTGGAAGCTGTTATTATACGTGAACTCTGCATAAGGGAGATAGTTATCCCAGCTGTCCTTAAAATCTAAAACACAAGCTCGCAACATGTCCTCCAAAATCTGATTCACATGTTCCATCTGCCCGTCTGTCTGCGGATGAAATGCGGTAATAAATTTCAATTTCACACCCATCGCTTCCTGGATACGAGTCCAGAAGATAGATGTGAATTGCGTGTCTCTGTCAGACACAATCTCCAAGGGAACTCCATGCAGACGTACAATCTCCTTGATGTACAACCTAGCCAACTCGTCTGCAGAGTTCGTGACTCTGATCGGTAAGAAATGAGCCGATTTCGTCAATCGGTCGACGATCACCCAAATGGAGTCATGTCCCTTCCGCGTTTTCGGTAGCCCTGAAATAAAATCCATGAAGATAAAATCTCACTTCCATTCAGCTATGGGCATGGGCTGAAGCAGTCCAGGAGGTTGGTGATGCTTTGCCTTGACTTGCTGGCATGTGAGACAACGGGATACGAACTCAGTAATGTGAACTTTCATGTTGTCCCACCAGTAAGATCTCCTCATGTCTTGATACATCTTCGTGCTACCTGGATGCATCGCAAGCTTTGAAGTATGGGCTGACTCGAGAACCTCCCGTCTCAAGTTAGGAACGTCTGGGACACATAGGCGGCCACGATATCGTAGGCCCCCATCTGAACCAACACTCCACTCGGAGTCCTCATCTGTACGAACTCGCTCTCTCATCTTCGCCAATAGCTCATCATTTGCCTGAGCTGCAATGATCCTATCATCAATGAGGGGTTGCACTCGAATGTGTGCGATAACCTCATACGGCTCTTCCACCGTGAGTTTCTGTTCAAAGTCTCACACAAACTCCATCATGTCCCATTCTGCTATCATTAACGGAGCCGCAAACTCTATAGTCTTCTTGCAACTCAACGCGTCTGCCACAAGGTTTGCCTTGCCCGGATGGTAAGAGACATCGAACTTAAAGTCCTTCAAGGTTTCCATCTATCGGCGTTGCCTCATATTCAAATCACGCTGAGTGAAGATATATTTAAGGCTCTTGTGGTCACAAAAGAGCTCGAACTCCTCTCCGTAGAGGTAATGTCTCCAGAGCTTTAGTGCGAAAATGATAGCTGCCAGCTCCAGGTCATGTGTAGGGTAATTCTCTTCGTGTTTCTTCAACTGTCTCGAGGCATATGCAATCACCCTATCCTTTTGCATAAGGACACAACCCAGACCAATGCGAGAGGCGTCAGTATATATCGTATATTTAACCCCTTTCTCTGGCAATACTAACATAGGGGTGGATGTCAACTTGTCCTTCAGCTCCTGAAAAGCTATTTCGGCCTTCTCATTCTAAGCAAACTTCAAGTCTTTCCGTGTCAACTGAGACAACGGTCTGGCTATCTTCGAGAAATCTCGTATGAAGTGTCGATAATAGCCTGCTAGGCCCAGAAAACTCCTCACTTCAGTAACCGAACTAGGCTGCTTCCAGTCCTGAACTGCAGCTACCTTAGCGAGGTCGATAGCTATCCCTTCTTTGGACACCACATGTCCTAGGAACTTGACTTCCTCTTTCTAGAAGTCACATTTCTTGTACTGCGCAAAAAGTTGATTCGTCCTGAGAGTATCCAAGACCGCTCTTAAATGCTCCTCATGCTCTTCCCGACTCGCAGAGTATATCAAAATGTCATCGATAAAGACAATGACGAATCGAAATAAAAACGGTCGAAATACCCTGTTTATCAGATCCATGAACACGGCCGGTGCGTTCGTAAGACCGAACGACATCACAAGGAACTCGTAATGGCCGAAGCTAGTTCTGAATGCGGTCTTCTGCACGTCCTCATCTTTGACGCGCAACTGATGTTACCCTGACTACAAATCAATCTTCGAAAAGACCGTGCCCCCTTCAACTGATCAAATAGGTCATCGATCCTGGGTAAGGGATACTTATTCTTCACTGTCACCTGGTTCAACCTGCGATAATCTATACATAATCGCAAGGAACCATCCTTCTTCTTGGCGAACAGGACACGTGCTCCCCAAAGGGACACACTAGGACGAATAAAGCCTAAAGTCAACAAGCCATCTATCTGCCTCCTCAATTCCTCCATTTCACTCGGAGGCATGCGATAGGTGGGCAATGAGATAGGTGTCGCACTAGGAATGAGATCGATAGTAAAATCAATCTCGCGCCATGGGGGTAATCCAGGAATCGTCTCGAATATATCCTTAAAATCCTGAACCACTGGTGTGTTTTCAAGCCCCGAACCAACAATACTCTCCAACAGAGAAGTATAACAACCAAATCGAAAAGGGTAACTGACCTGAACAGGGAAAGTAAATATCTCACCCTCAGGTCCATGGGCTGTCACCCATCTAGCCTCACAATCAATCTTTGCTCGCATCTTCGTGAGCCAATCCATGCCAAGGATGACATCGTAATGATATAGAGGTGCGACAAATAGGTCAACTAGAATCGATCTGCTCCCTAGATCAATCAAACAACCCATACAAACCCTGGTAATATCAGAGGAGGTCCCTGTAGCGGTAGTGAGTGTCACTCCCTTCATAGTAACAGTGCCCAAACTCAAGTGCTTAACTGCCACATATGATATAATAGAAGTAGTGGACCCGGTATCCACTAACAAGAAGACGGGAATACCTTGGATGTGAGCTGTAACCTCAAAAGATCTCGGCGCTAAGTCAGCCCCAGACGCTTTAGCTGTAAGCGTGTGAACTCGAGCCTGCTGTGGGCGATTCGGCGGTGGTACCATGGGCCATTGAGGTGGCTTAAAGCGAGGTACAGAAAGCCTGAAAGATGGGTGAGCTGGTGCTGAATGAAGGGGTGGAGTTGATATGACCTGAGGCATCGGACGGCTGATCCTCTGTGGCAGCGTAAACCCACTGTCCCGCATTCACATAAAGCAATTACGATCCGAATGACCGATTTTTCCACAGTATGTACAGCGCAAATCTGAACGCATCGGTTGAGCCGGCGACGCTACACGTCTCGGAGGAGAATCTGCCCGTGGCCTCTTACCGAGAAATGGTGTACTCGAAAAGTCAAGTCGTGGTCTGGGAACCATAGGTGCTAGCATACAAGGCAACCTATCCCCGTCCTGCTCAGCTCGCAGGGACATGCTCACCAACTCAGCATAAGAAGATACGCTAGCACAGCATATCTTCGATCGAATCTCAGGCCTCAGCCCCTCAGAAAAATGCCGCATTCGCATCGGCTGATCACCCAGAAGTAATGAACCATATCTACCTAGCTCAGTAAACCGGTTTTCATACTCTGTCACCGACATCCCTCCCTAACGGAGGCGAAGGAACTCACTCTCCTTCTCGTGTTGGTAAGTGACCGGGAAATACTTCTCATGGAAGCGTGCCTCAAACGCCTCCCACATCCACACATAACCCTCCGTAACTATGCGGAGAACACTGTCCCACCATAAACTGGCCTCCTTCTCAAACATGAAGGAGGCAAGCTCGACCTGCTCCACCTCAGAATAGTGAAGCGGCCTCAGCATCTTAGAGAAGCGGTCAATCCAGTACTTGACCTCCTCGGGTCTATGAGTACCCGCAAATGTAGGAGGTCGTAAGCATTGGAATCGCTCAAATGTACCACTAGCACTAGCGTTCCCAGATGGGTGTATAGGTGAAGCAGGTAGAGTCGCCCCCAGCGACTGAGCAAAGATACCAGCCATGGAAGATAAAAACTGCTGCTCCTGCTACTGCTACTGGATCTACTGCTACTGCATCAACATCATTATCTGCTCTAGCCTATCAGGAGACGGAGTGGATGAAGATGCATAAGGCGTCGACACAGATGCATGGTTCTACTCAGGAACCGAAGGCGTGACTGGAGGAGCCATATGTAGAATCACAGGAGTCGGCCCAGCAGCGGGGCCAGTAGCTGGCTAAGAGTCCGGCCCAGCACCAAACTGAGACAGGCCCAACTGTGGATCCGTCTGGCTATCGCCTAGGGGGGAAATCCTAGCAAGCGACTCGCTTAAAGAAAGATGGGTCGAAATCTTGGAACCCTTAGTAGGCATGCCCTACATTCAACAGAGGATGCAACCTGTGAGAGTTAACATCCACATAATCCACCCACACAGCATTCACATCACAACTTAAAGAAAACAACATGCATTTCATTTAGCAAAATTGTCGCAATATAAGGAGTGCAGCATTACATGGATCTCGACAGAGAAAGCATGCGAGCTAATACAACTTAAACTTCAAACAAGAAACAACTTCCAAACTACTACGCCTATAAAGGCTACACACAATAACTAGCAATAAAACAGGGTAAAAGACGACTACATATGCAATTACTCGTTGGAATCAAGTGATGGAGGAGGGGCACCCTTATTCTACAGGCAACATAGGATAGACTTCAGAGTGTGAGACACCTTCTTGAACTTATATTTCATGAGGCCCCGAGGATCCATAATGTCCTGGCGTAGGACAGCCTGACCCTCCTCAAGTCGAGCTATACGGACATCCCTAGTGGCCTGATCTGTGCCCTGCTCCGGTGCCGCAGGAGGGGAACTCTCACTCGTATCTTGGGCCTCTACTTCTTCCTCGTCCTGCTCTTCTTCTTCTTCTATTTCAGCTCCACCTTCGCCATTACTCTCTTCCTCATCGCTCTCAGTCTCATCCTCACTTTCTTCAAGTAAGGCTTGTTGTCGTCGAGGCCTGATATCCATCTGATTAAGAGTCATCTCATTGATGTAACGGACAACTACCGGCCTTTCCGCCCCAAGTCTGAAGCTAAACTCATGTGCAATCTTACAGATGAGTCAGCCAAATGGGAGCGATTCGGTCCTCCTATTCGAATGAGCGATAAGGACAATCTGACGCAAGATGTACGTTGGCACACATAGCTTCTCCCTTTGCCCCACCTGATACAGAAAATCTACCATCAGGCGCGTACACCAGACAACCACAAAGGAATCACGTGCGGTGATCCCTTTCACGGGCACTACTCAGATTCTTCTCACTTACATGAACCTCGCCAAGCGGCACGTTTAGAAGTCGGGATATCAAAGCGACGTTGATTGTGGCCTCCCGATCTCTTTCGCAAGGGATCTTAAACTGCAATGGCTCCAACGAAGGTTCTCGAATGTGGGCATAGAAAGCTCGGACAGTACCCACATTGGCGCGGTATTCGCCCTCGAATAGCGGACACCAACCGGCCCCTTCCAGGCGCTCAAATAAGAGATATTCTCCAAATAGCCGTGGATCTACATGAGCTTCAAAAAGGACTCTACGGCCCTCATAAACTCCATGAGATAGCTCCGCCAACAAAGTCCTTCCAACGGGAGACTGAGGATCGAGATCCCGCTTTGTCTGAAACTCTCGAGTGGCGGTTGGGCTCGCGGCGGCACCTCTCGGCCTCCGTGGGGAAATGGGAGGAATGGTGAGGCTTCCACGAATTTGAGACTCAAAGGAGGGATTTGAGTACTCAAATGGAAAGAAAAGAGAGGAAAAACAACAATGGAGGTGGGTTTTGAGATGGGTAGAGTGGGGGTGCATGAAAATGGAAGTAGAAGGGGTTTGGGGAAGGATTTTTATGGGGTTTTGAGAGAAATTTCTAGAAAAGGGAAGCTTGGAGGGTAGCTCTGTGAGGGAAGGAGGGTTTTGGGGGAGTTAAAAATATGCAACCATGGAGGAGTGGGCTACACTAGGCCCCATATGCGTCGGCCCGCCTGGCCAGGCCTGTTGGGCGGGGAAGGCTCGCCGAACCGGCGAGGTCATCGCCGGTCTCTGGACCTTCCGGCGAGGACTCGCTATTTAGGCGAGGTCCTCCTACCCCCTAGGTCAGTAATTGATGTGGGTCCCACCCTGGGTCCCCCTATAAATGCCCCGATTGGGCCCTTAGTCCGTTTCGACTCTTATCGGGACACTATGAATAGAATCTGATACAGATTCACTTTTACCAGATTTCTAACAGCTAGAAAGGGATGATACACGGTTTAAACCCGTCAATGGATGGTCTAGAAGAGATTTGGGGTCACTGTGTGTGATCAAGAGTGTGCACGGACTCGATCTCGGCGATCGTTTTCAGTTAACTTTCGCCGATAAGAGCAACTGCAAAGGGCTCATCACCAATCAATGTATGCCTAGTCATACCTTAGTTATTACACTAAGGCTCGTCACCTCAATGCAATATCAAGGTATGCTCGAGGGTATTACAAAGGGCTCGTCACCAATCAATGTAGGCCGACAGCGCGAATATAGTGTCCCATACCACCATAATCGGCTCACGAGTCTGGTGTGCTCACTGGTCACTACGGGGAGGCTCGTCGCCCCAGCGTAGGCCGACAGCTCGACCACGGTGTCCCATACCACCATGTCCGGCTCATGAGTCTTAGCGGATCAAGGTACAATGGTTAATGGGATTGCATTGGTAAGTTTGGTATCCTAGATTCAAACAGTAGTGTCCATACATGGTGAACATTCATCGGGACAATCGGGTTACTTGATGAGCTCGACTAGCATGAGTGCACGTTGAGTTGAACGATATGAAATGTGCAAACACTCCGTGTGGCCAAACTACTGTCGACAACCCTAATATAACTCGGGTTCGTCAAACACGTCCTATGTGGCGAAAACAACCTCAATCACGAACTCAAAGTCTATTACCGATTGCCTGGACTATTTCATAGTCCCACACCTTCAATTATAACAGACATTCATACCAGCAATTCAAAACAGTAAAAAAACAATAATTCCAATCATACAAGCATGTGAGCATTTGATGGATTTCAACTTAACATGAATTCACACCTAAGTAGTGCCTGAATTTAAACAACAAAGAATGTAAATTGCATGTAGGAAATCATACACATCAATAAGATAGTTGAGAATCTCTTCTCAATGCCCGTAAACAGGATAATATATTACACACTTGATCATTCAGACATTTCTACAAACACTTAGACTACATATGACGTATGTTGGTAATAACACACATTTGGACAATTCCTTTCGCCAAGGAGTTGACACATGTACAACTAACACGAATACATGACAATTAATGATGGCAAACACATGCTTGTATTTCATACATATACGATACTTTCTACCTATACATGGAATACACAAATTTCAATATAGCTCATATATATCAGGAACGCAATATAAACATCGCATTTGACATGTGAAATTTTACCCACAATAATAATAAACCATCAACCGACTTTGAAAGCCTTGAAAACCATAACCTATACGAATATAGTCCGCACCTTAAACCAGAAAGTGCACAACAGATCTGATTTAGACAAGAAATCTCCGTCAACGGCGAATAGGTAACCTAAAGCATAAATTAGGTTGGCTATATCAACACTTAGACCATTCTAAGTTCTAAAACAGGTTAGGGTTTGGTTGACTTACCCAAATGAGATTAGAATCGCGGGAATAACGATTCAGATACAATGGATTAAGTATGCTGATTAACTGGAAAGAATATCAAGATGATTCACCAACTTCTCTCTCACTTTCTCTCTCTTTTCCTCTCTCTCTCTTAGTTAGGGTTTAGAAAATTCGCATGGAGTTGAGAGTGAGGGTTTTAAGGTCTTTATATAGGCCTAAAATTGATGGAAATAGCCCCAGGTCCAAGGTATACCTAGGTTATAACCAAATAGGGTCTATTTCGATCCAATGGAGCGCTTCTGGAGGTCCTTTTTCTGAGTGTGGTCGGAATTAAGCTCACTAATATTGGATCTTAAGCAAGTTAAATTTTTAGTCCGATCGGGTTTCCAGATTGCTCATGGCGGACCAATTTCAATTCAACGGTCACCGAAACTCGATCAGGGCCACAAGCACTTTGACATGTGTGGGCCATCTTTCCTGATCCGAGGGTGAATTTGGGTCAGAATGCTTAAAATCGGTGCGCAAGCGACACGACTTATATTTTATAAATTCATATTTAATTTCTCACCTTTCTTACACTCTTTACTCCAGACTCAAGCAAATCGTCTCAGGACATCATCTGGACTTGATTTTTGAGGTGATTGTCAAGCCCAACAAGATGATCATATTTGTCCAAGTTCATCGCTATCGGACTTTCGATGCGCGGTCCAGGCCCGATACAAAGTTTCCAAGTACTCCCGAGAGCAACTGGATTTAGCATTGAATCCTAGATTTCAGGGTAATGTAGTGTTAATGATTCTACAAGTTTTGGGTCTTATAGATCAAATTTAAAGTGATTGGTGCAAATTTTACAAGTAATCGAGTTTAGCGCTAGTTAACCCACATTACTTCTAAAGAATTTGAGGTAGTACTCGGGTCTTTGCATGAAATTTTCCAGGTCATTGCACAGATATTGCATAATTTTCCCCATTTATATCTTAGTTTTATGAACATGAATCAGCTTAATGTTCTATTGTACTCATGTTTGTGTTACAATGTGAATTTAAGAGCTTTAATTGAAAATGATGTTAAAAGCATGGATTTGATACTCAAGAATCGATGAATCTTAGGAGACCAAAATTGAAGAATTCACATGCCAAAGATCCAAGAAAACCAAGTGAGGAATGAAAAGAATCAAAGATTTGAAGTGAAGAAAATGAATTTTGAAATCATCCTAAAAAGGCTTATTCTGAAACTGTAAAGTCTATTTTAGAAAACTGCGCAGAGTGAAGTCTATTTTAGCAAACTACGTAAATTTGAGGCAGTTTCTAGAGTTTTCCAACTTGGTGCGAAAGTTGGAGTTCCCCACTTATAAATAGGACTTCCCAAGGCATTCCTAGGCATCATTCAAAGCATTCAAGAACAACATTTAGGATTTTTTAAAGAGTTTTCAATTTTATTAAAGTTTTATTAATTATTTTTTTCTTTTAGATCTTTTCTATTTGCATTTATTTCTTTCTTGTTGCTTTTCTATTTTACAATTTAATTATGTTTTTCTAAGTTACCTCTAGCCCAAGCTAGATGGGAAGTACATTGGTTTAATGTTTTCATAGTTATGATGATTGATTGTTTTAAGGATGAGAAGAATGGTGATTGCATGTTATCAGTTGTTTAGGTTTAGTTTTTGATCCTCATGTGAGATCCATATGTTTCCATCATATGAGATCCACATTGATAGATAGGCTTACCCTAAATTAATTAGATTTCCTAGATAGGAGAGGTTCTCAACCTGTTACATTTCTTTGATATTGATTATCTTATAGATATGAATTCTTAAAATCACTGGCGCTTGAGAATATATATCAATGGTGTAAATTCATGATTTTCTAATCTTTTATATCATTTATTTAAAATGTTTAAATTATTTTATTTTCTTATTAGGCCGACCATAGTACTCGGATCCTAGTTGTGTTATCCAAGTCATCATGATTTTGAAACATTAACCTATGGGTGGAACTTTGAAGCTTGGGTGTTGTTTTAATTCAGTTGAATTACATTTATTCAAAACTCCCAAAATCAAATCATCAGTTTACTTTTATTACTTAGTTTGTTTTGCATTTGATTTTCTCCTTCTTACAATTCATCTCCCTGTGGGATCGACCCTGTATTCATGGGATATTACTTCCTAACCTCTGCACTTGGAGGCAAGTAATTAGGAGGCTTTGAATTATCCTCAAGATGAATGTGGTGAGTAGAAATCAAATGGTCAATTCCCTTGAGGTCTGTAATCGACCATTTAAGGGCTCCTTTATGCTTAAGGAGAGTGGAAATAAGCACACTCTCCTATTCAATGAGAGTGGAAATAAGCACTAGGTATGTCTCATCTTGACTTAAATAGACATATTTAAGATCAACAGGCAAATGTTTTAGGTCAAGTTTAAGTGCTTTGAGGCTAGACGGTATAGGCATTACATCTGTTTGGAGCAAGGTTTCAAATTGTGGCCTCCACTGGTTAACTTTAAGTACCAACGCAGAATCAAGGAAGGCATCCATCTCCCTAATCATGTCATCATCTAAATCGGGGGAGTGGGCAAAGCACATCTTTAGAGGGTCAGAGAATCTATCAAGTTAATGTCATGGATATCATTAACATCCTCTGACTGTTTGCTCATGTTGAAAAACATATTGAGCTCCAACATCATATTCTCAAAATACAAATTCATAACTCCATTCCTACAGTTGATAATGACATTGGATGTAGCAAGGAATGGGCGACCAAGGATGACCGGAATCTGAGTGCTCATATCTATAATGGGCTAAGTATCCAGGATGATAAACTCTATTAGATAATAGAATTTGTCAACTTGGACCAACACATCCTTAATCATCCCTCTCGGTACACGAACCGAATAATCAGTAAGTTGTAATATGGTCCGGGTGGATTTTAATTCACTTAGACTCAATTGTTCATATACAGAGAAAGGAATCAAATTAATGCTCGCTCCTAAGTTAAGAAGTGTGTGATCAATTTGTTGATTCCCAATTATACAGGTGATAGTTAGGTTACCAGGATCTTTATATTTTTGTGGCACATCTTGCTTGAGGATGACACTCACTTTTTCCGTTAGAAAAAATTTCTTTTGAATACTTTGTTGTCTCTTAGTTATACATAAATCTTTCATAAATTTAGCGTACGAGGGGATTTGTTTCACAGCGTCCAACAAAGGGATATTGACTTTCACTTGTTTCAGAACCTTTAGAATATCCTGTGAGTTAGCGAAAGGTTTTGGTGCAATCAATCGCTGAGAGAATGACACAATCGGCTTACTCACTTTTCTCAGTTCTTCATCATGTGGGGCATTGTTAGGTCTATCATTCTCAATTTTTTCCAGGTCCTTAGGCTTTTCAGCATTCACCGAAATCATTTTGTCAATAATTTGACTTAGCCCACTCCATCTGATTTAAAGAATTTGGATCACTTATTTCATATTGTGGTTTTGGAATGGGGAGAGGCTGAGCTGGAAGGATCCCTTTCTCCCCAATCAAATTTTTTGTCTCAAGCCCTTGTATAGACTTTGTAAGGTCTTAAAAGGCTTGCAGCATACCCTAATTAAAAAACTCTTAGTTTTATATATGCTTTAAAATCGGATCCTCTTAAGATTTCCTTTAATTTCAAAATTGATTAAGGATCCCTTGAGAAGTAGTAGTTTGTCTATTCCTCCAACTAAAATTTGGATAGTTCTTCCAGCTTGAGTTATATGTATTTGAGGTGGGTCCACTAAAAGGTCTTTGGTAGTTTTTTATGACATTTGATTGCTCATTCAATATCTCTTGAAAAGCAAAAATTGTTTCACAATTTTCAGTTTTATGCATGTTACAGGCATAAATACCACAAATAACTTCCGCAACGTTTTCGGGTTCTACCTTCCTAAGTTCTTGAAAAGGGCGAGCTCTTAATCCTTGGAGGGGGGGGGGGGGGGTAATAAGACTATGCCAAATAAAAATAATTACGGAATATAAATGAAGATAATAGAATCAAATAACAATCTCAATTGCAATAGTATTGAGAAGTTGATTCATATGTTGTTCAAAGGACAACCTTATACCAAAAACCAAAGTTTATGGTAGGACAACCTGATTTCTTGAACTCGGTAAGGATCAAAAACCCAAACTAAAACAAGAAGAAAAATAATGAAATCTAACTATTACAACATTCACCACATGTACATGAAATAGATACAATCATTCACCACTCATACATCACATACATCAGCCACAAAACAACAGAAATTATAGTGGTTCGGTGTGTACACCAACTTTTATCAAACAGTCACACCTAATCCACTCCCAATAATCACAACCCACGTGATATTGGCTTTCACTATGAAAGAAGGTTTTATAAAGTTCACCTTAAAACCTTTACAATTGCATTTTCAATGGGCTACCACAATTAAAAACCCCGCACTGAGATTTTCTGGCTATCTCAGTCAAAACTACAATAGAGATTTTCTGGCAATCTCAAAAACCAAAAGCAATTTAAACAAAATACTTATCTAAAGATTCTACTTGATGTTTCTTTTGAAGATGAAGATGTCCAATGTTCAATCACAAATATAGAAGGGTTGTAGGTCTAAATGAATTTTAAATTAATCCAACCTTGGGCTACTTTGATTTAATTCCTAGGATCTCAAAAGGGGTAGATAAGAACACCCTATTATAAAATCAGATTGAAGCAAAGAGAGATCAAGAAATTAAAAATCAAAAAAAGCTATAAAAAGAATCTTAATTTACCAGACAATAGCTTGACAATCACAGGAGCTTTTCTCTCAAAGTGGAGGCTTGATTTGGCTTTGAATGAATGAATAAAGTTGAGAAAAAACCTCTATTTATAGGCTAAAAAATGGTTCCTTCGACTGATCTAAGGTCACCTTCGACTAGTCTAAGATTTAACCAAATTTCAAAAATTTTGGCGCGATCAGATAAAACCGTTCCTCGACTAGTCGAGTGGCTTACTCGACTGGTTGAGTGGCCTGCTCGACAAAAAAAACCTTGCTGAAGTTCAAGTCAAGCCCTACTTGACTGGTCAAGCTAGTGTCCACAACTGGTCGAACAAGGTGCTCGACTGGTCGTGACCCTACTAAAAAAAGCTACAATTTTGAAACAAAAACTGGACTGGTCTAGACTGGTCAAGCCAAAGCCTGGACTAGTCGAACATAGATTAAAACTAGTTGAAATAAAGCCTATAACAAGCACAATAACCCATACTAAATGTGCAATATGAAAAACCTAAACCTAAGGTCTTTCTAGGGTCATTTATACCTGAAATATTGAACATTGAACTTGTAGCTTCAGTTGCTTCAGTTAATCTTCAACTTGATTTACTAGAAGCTTGATCTTATACACTTGAAGCTTTAACTTGATCTTGACCATGTAGTGTACTTGGACTTGAACTAGCACATAAACTTGAAGTAGCACTTGAACTTAGTTTTTCTCTTGAATTTGAACATACACTTTAACTTGAACTTACACTTGAACTTGAACTTGAACTTGAAGGTGATCTTCATAAGAAGGTGAGCTTTCCATCATATGAACAAGTCACATCCTAAAGTGGTTTGTCTCAACGAAATTTGACAACTAAGGGTAATTAATATACAAAACAGCACTTATAGTTCCATGGTCTCGACTTTTCTTGTGAGTTTGGCCACTCTTGCATTTATATCATCTTTCTCTTTTAAAACATAAATTCCTCCCCTTTCTTTTGATTGAGTAGGCTAAGAAATGATGGTTCTTAAGGAGGTATCCCATGATTGCGCATTTTCAGCAAGTTTATCAAAATAATCCCATGCATCATTGGCTTCCTTGTTCATGAATTCTCCATTATGCATCATCTCCACAAATTGATGCATGGATGAGGTCAATCCTTCATAGAAAAAGCACATTATCTGTCATGTTTCGTAGCCATGTTGTGGACATGAATTTATGAGATCCTTAAATCATTCCAAACATTGAAAAAAAGGTCTCATCTTCTTTTTGTGCAAAATTCATGATCGCTTTCCTTAAGGTATTCATTTTAAGATATGGGAAGAACTTTTTAAGGAACTGCCTTGTTATCTCAGCCCATGTGCCAATGGACCATGGTCTTAAGGAATGTAACCATGACTTAGCCTTTTCTTTCAAAGAGAAAGGAAACAATTTTAGTCTTATTGTGTCCTCAGACACGTTTGAGAAGTGTAATGTAGATATTGTCCCATCAGACTCTTTCATATGCGAGTATGGACTTTCAAAATCTAGTTCATGAAACTTAGGAAGGAGTTGAATCACCCTCATTTAACATCCACGATTCCTGCATTCAATGGAAATATTATGCAGGAAGGTGTACTCACCTCCGCCAGTTGTAAATAATCTCGTAGAGTACAAGGCAGGGGTGCATGATGCACCTCATTCTCATATTGGGCCTCCTCAACTAGGTGTTGAGGTTGATGTGTAACCATCACTTCTATTGAATCAGAGGATCTTAAGTGGTATCTAATCTAGTGATGGACAAGCCACCCTTCAACTAATCCTCCTTCACTCAAGAGATGGAGAGTGTTGTCATGAACCCACTTGGGCATGAAACACTCGCAACCCTAAAATTCTTAACAACTAAAACCTAAGAAAAGAAAACTAAAAACTACAGTAAATAAGAAATCTAAAAAGATAAGAGAGAGTTGGAGAGAATTTACCTAATTAGGATTGCTATGTTAGGATTCTACAAGAAAAAAAAAAAAAAAACAATGTTAGCCTCTAAAAACAATTTCAGAAGAATCCTAATCTAAAAGCATAGTAGAAAAATAAACCCTAATCTTAACCTAATTCCAATACTAATTAATCTTAGAAAAAAGTAGTCGTAATCCCCGGCAACGGCACCAAAAACTTGTTCACAACCCAAAGTGTCGGGTTGCGATGTAGTAATAACTTGGTGAGACCGAGGTCGAATCCACTGGGACTAAACTTGTACATATTTTTAAAATAACTAGAACTAGAACTAGAAAAAGAAAAAGATCTAAATTGAAATCTGGAATAGTTGAGAGTAATTGTAAATAAATTATCAATAATCAAAAGGGAACTAGAGCACCAAGGATCCACTTGTAGCTATCAGGATGCTACCTTACTTGATTCAAGAAACACAATTGGAATTGGAGTCTATCCTATCCAATTGGAAGATGAAGCAATAAAACCAAATCTGAACTTTTCATTAATCTAGTCACACTTGAAGGAGTATTGTGATGATTAGAAGGGATTCCATCATCCTACCATGCCCAGGTAATGATGGTGAACAACATGATTTACCAATATCACGATCTCAGAATTGAAAAAGAAGATATTCAAAGCTATCACAACATTTATTATAATTTGAGTCACAATAAATCATAAAAAACTGAAAATATTCCTTAAATTCAAACTAGAAATCAATGAGATTAAAGAAAAATAAGAATCAAAGCAAGAAAATCATCTTAATATGCTACAAGCTTCACTTCCTAGCCCTAGCTAAGAGGTTTTATCATGCCCCAAACTCGAAAACCGGGCTCACAAAATTCCCGATCATCGAATTTAGCGCCGACAGCCTCTTTAGTACCTCATTCTCAGTTCCAGACATCTATACACCAGGTTCCGATCCTAGGATCCTACAAGGAGGATTTCAAGCATGATTTTGATTCAGTATAAGCATAACCATAAGCATAACCCACGAACAATAATCACAAGAACACCATCACAAAATCCACTATGATCAAAACTTTGAGTACAATGCGTATAAAAGGGAAATACAAGGTAATGAAAATAACAAAAACTCCAGAAGCTCAACTGTATGCTCCAACTGTGGCGAGACTACGGTTGTATCCTGGTGTCAACTGCACGCATCAATAGTTCATAAGCTTATAGAAAGCTTAGAGGGTAGTGTAAGTATGTGCGCAATATAAGCGTGTTCAGAATGTAAGGTCAGAGTAATGCAGATCATGCTGATGAGTTCATAAATGCAATCAGTTGTACCAAGGCTATACGGTGTAGGATATGAATGCTATCGGCCATAACACGGCCATGCAATGCGAGATGCAACTCAAGCATGCCAATCCTCATCATATATTAGTACAATTCTCATTCTAGATATTCACCGAGGTTCAGTACACTCCAAATGGCACAGTCGCTCTCCTAGCCACACAGTCCAAGTGAGCGTAAGAAACCTCACTATCCGCCTGGCCAATAGTCTGCCAATACCTATCCGGCACGTCGATAGCGGACCCATTCACGAGCTAGTCAAACTCAGCCTAGTATTGCCCCCTACTCTCAAGCAAGTAAGGCCACACCCCTTTCCAACCGACCACTACACATTGGGAGATGCGGCCTCCTGGTATTCGGTTTTCGTGCGCTTATATATTTACTCAGTCTTGACGTTGGAGTCATCCTCTGGTACCATCGAGTTTAGGAATTTTCACCCAGGGACATCTATGGCGCCAAGATGCTTAATAACAATATTTTCGGTATCCAATCCAGCCACCGACAATGTGTCTGTGGAGGCTATAGCCCTGATGTCGCTAGGGCATACAATAATCACAATCACACAAATACAAGTGCATGAATCATACTATCAGACATGTAAGAATCCTGCCCATACCGAGCGCTCATGTGGGGTAATTCCGCCTATCAGGGAGCCCGTAAACAATCTGCCCAGAGGCATATGCTATAATCAGTCATTCCTCATGTCAGGCATACATATGATGTGTATGATCATGAATCATGGATCTATACTAAATAAGTTATGTGGTGATGGGCTCTGTCATAATGAAGACAGGCCTAGACGATACGTGCTACAAGTATGGGCCGATCAATGGGCCCTAGGGAGAGTCATGATACTAACTGGATGTAGAACTTCTGAAAACTGCTATATTGTTAGTGAATCCAGCTCATCTAATCAATCATGTTACATGGTCCAAACAGACGAGACTGATTTGTGGCACAAACATCTTGGACATGTACACTACCGAAATTTACATAGATTGAGCAAATGGGAACTTATAAGAGGTCTACCCAAACTACAAAAATTAGATAAAATATGTGGTGAATGCCAGATTGGTAAACAAACAATGAACTCACACAAAAAGGTGAATTCCAATACCACATCAAGACCATTCGAGCTTCTCCATATGGATCTAGTAGGACCTACCAGGACGGAAAGTTGAGGTGGCAAAAGATATATTTTGGTAATAGTAGATGACTTTACCAGATATACATGGGTTGTCTTCTTAAGGGACAAATTAGAAACCCTTGAAGAAGTAAAAAAGGTTCTCAAAAAGATTCAAACTGAAAAAGGTTCTCAAGTCAGTAAGATTCGTAGTGATCATGGATCTGAATATGAGGATAGCGGTTTTGAGATGTTCTGTAGTGACCAGGGAATATTACATGAATTCTCAGCGCCCAAAACTCCACAAAAAAATGGTATAGTTGAAAGGAAAAATAGAGTGCTTCAAGAAATGGCTAATGTCATGTTGAATAGTATGAAGCTCTCTAAGAATCATTGGGCTAAAGCAGTTATTACAGCTTGTTATATTATTAATCGGGTATACACTAGTAAAGGTAATACTAAAATGGCTTACGAAATGTGGTTCGATAAAAAGCCTACTGTCAAATACTTTCGAGTTTTTGGCAGCAAGTGTTATATTTTACGAGATTGTGAACATTTGGAAAAGTTTGATACGAAGAGTGATGAAGGGATCTTTTTAGGATACTCTTTAAACAGTCAAGCTTATAGGGTTCTGAACAAAAGGACCGGTGTGATTCAAGAATCCATCAATGTGGTCATTGATGATCACTTAAACACACTAGTCTCAAATTCAGATAATGATGAAGTACTGGTAATTGATAAATCTGATATTTCATCTAATCAGACTGATTCTGAACTGAGGACTGTTAAAGATCATCCAACCACACAGATTCTTGGAAACCCTATCACTGGTGTTCGTACCCGTAGACAACTTGAGGATATATGCAATTACGTATGTTTTACATCCCAGATAGAACCATCTAACATAAAAGAAGCTCTTGCTGATGAAAACTGGATTGTTGTGATGAAAGAAGAACTTAACCAATTTGTGAGAAATGATGTTTGGTATCTCGTACCTAGACCTAAAGATAAACCCATCATTGGAACCAAATGAATTTTCAAAAATAAGTCTGACAAACTTGGTAATATAATTAGAAACAAGGCTAGACTAGTGGTACAAGGGTACACTCAAATTGAACGTATTGACTATGATGAAACCTTTGCACCAGTAGCACGTCTTAAATCAATCAGACTCTTTATATCCATTGCATGTTTTAAAAAATTTAAGATTTACCAAATGGATGTGAAAAGTGCATTTTTAAATGGCGATCTGCATGAGGAAGTTTATGTTGAACAACCAATGGGTTTTGAGGACCCCAAAAATTTTGAACATGTGTATCGTCTTAAAAAGGCACTTTACAGTTTAAAACAAGCTCCTAGGGCATGGTACGAGAAACTAACAAAATTTCTATTAAGTCATAATTTTCAAATGGGATGTGTTGATAAAACTCTGTTTATTAAAAAACATAAGGATCACATCTTATTAGTACAAATCTATGTTGATAATATCATTTATAGATCTACCTATACTGACATGACTATTGAGTTTGTAGATTTGATGAAATCTTAGTTTGAAATGAGCTTGGTTAGGGAATTTAATTATTTCCTTGGGTTACAAGTAAAACAAAAACTTGATGGAATGTTTATTTCTCAATCTAAATATGCTATGAACTTGATTAAGAGATTTGGATTTGAGAATGGTAAGAACTTTGATACTCCTATGAGTACAACCTTTGGGGTGGGCCAGTAGATATTAATCATGTTGCTCCTTTTAATATTTTTCCTATGCTCTAATCTGTAGGTTAGAATAACTTATTGCTTTGGGGTGGGCAGCATACCGGTCCATTGTCCATTCCATGTTTGCATGCATATGTGCTTTCTCACTGAAAAATTTAACTTTTTCTATCTCCACAAGAGAAGGGCCATTTGAAGTTGATCGTCATTTGATTTCAACCCTTATAGATATATCAGTGAATGATGAGGGTATTCTCATCTATACTTTATCTGATAAACCCTCTGTCGCTGAAAAATGTATGCTGACTAAGGACTTGTGTAGTTTGGATGTACAATGGACACGTAAAGGGAATGCGCTTCCTTCAAAATATCTGTTACCCAAATACAGAGTTTTTCACAAAATCTTTGTGTCTAATTTGTATCCTCGGTCAAGTAATAAATCTGAATTGACGTCCTTCTTGGTTCGTAGTCTTTATTCTGTTGTCAGTGGTGTTAACATTTATTTACCATCCTTGATTTGTCACTTCATCATTCAGTTTTGACTCCATCCTGGTCACAGTGACATTCCTTTTGAATATTTGATGACTATGTTGGCTACACATATGTCACTCGACATGCCGGTTGGAGAGGCCCCTATCCATCATTTGATATTTAACAATTCCAACATCAATAAGATGAAGCTGGATTTCCTTCCTAGCCAAGGTGATGGTGTTGGCAGTGTTGAAGCTGAACATGAGGAAGAAACTGGTGATCTTCCTCCTGATGATATTAACATGGATGATATTTTTGAAGAACTTGAGTCTGATTCTACAAATGTTCCAGATTATGAGCCTTCTTCATTTGATGCACGTCTGAGTGCATTGGAAGATAAAGTTGAGAATCTAAATATTAAGATGGAAAACATGTCTGTTGCCCATGATTTACTGTTCAAATATATGCGCAAATATCTTAGGCGCTTAAACAAAGGCATGCATCAACTTGATCCTTCCATTCCTACTTCTTCATCTAGGTCAGATTAGTATTTTTAAGTTTACTGGTTTGTAATAACTTTATTACTCTTAACTAGTTTTGAGTTTGTCACTCTCTTTAACTTAGCTCAGTCTATGAATTATGTGTGTTGCTTATGCTATCTTCTCATATCTTGACTAGTTACCTCTCATATTTCTCATTGATTATTTCTCCCCAGCCATCTATTTTGTGCTTCCTTTGTCATATTGTGACAACAAGGGGGAGTATGGATATATTATGGATATGTATATGATATGTATATGGATATAGATGTTGTCATGAGAAGGGAGTAACATTGTTTTGTATGGTGTTTTATGAGTATGTTACTCAGGGGGAGTATGTGCAGAGGTGTGAGGTGGACTGAATATTGATTTACAAGTCTACAGGATACCGGTTGATAATAACTGGTGCATGATTCTTTAATCAAATATTCCGTGTTATGTAACATATCTTGAAAGTGTGTTTTATCACTAATTTGACAAAGGGGGAGATTGTAAGTGCCATAGTTTATAGCCCTTTGTGTTGTCAAATTTGTGGTGCCAAAGACACTGCTATGAAGCTTGCATCGGTGAAGAACAATGCTCTACTCAAGATCAACTTAGGTTGACAAGCACTATTCACAAGTCAAGAATCTCAAAAAGCTTTCAAGTTCAATCTCAAGATCTCAAATAGCTCTCAAGTTTAAATGATATCAAGACTTCAAGCTCCATTACTTTCAAAGGTCACTCGTCTCTAAAGTTTCAATGTCTTTACTTCACTATTGAGGTATGACTGACCTTAGGTTGACCTTTAGAGTAGGCCATTTTAGATACATAATTCATATGTTTTATATAAGTGAGTTTGATCTATTCTAAGACTAGTCCTGGACTTTGTTCGACTAGTCCTAACACTGCTTCGACATGTCTAAACATTTCCTGGATCAGTCGTAAGTTTGTTACAAAAAATGAAAATTTTTTGTTAGGCTTCGACTAGTCTTGGGGACTGTTCGACCAATCGTAGGAACAGTGTCGACTGCATCTTCGACCAGTCATAGACCTACGACTCAAAAAACAACGTTGAAATTCGGCCACCTACGACCAATTGAAGGGATCCTACGACCGGTAGAAGGAGACCTACAACCAGTTGAAGGAAACCTATGACTAGTCGTGAAACTACCAAATCTTATCACGCCCGAATTTTCAAATATCTGTTGGTTCTACGACCAGTTGTAGAGGTCCTTAGACTAGTCAAAGACGTGATTTGTTCACCTATAAATAGAGCATGAATCTCAGAATAAATTAAATAATTCAAGTTAATTTAATTCGGTCTTCTGAGAGATAAGTCGGTGCTCCATTTAAGCTAAGTGTGCATATTTAATATTCTCTTTCTTTAACTTTGTTAATTGATTTTGTTTCTTGCATTCCAATCTAATCTAAAAAGAGGAATTGTTGTTTTCCTTTTTCTGGAATCAAAATCAATTAGAGCTAGCCATTTTGTTTTAATTTAAAATCTATTAGAACCTAGAACCATTATAAAGTGAGTATTGGACATTTCGCATTGACATTCAAATCTCTACTCTGACTTGGTTCTTCTGGGCTGCTACAACGAAGGAGAAAATCATGTATTTTACAATTAGTATAATTTACATTATTTGGTTTTATTTAAGGTTAAGCCAGAAAAATCTCAAAGTTGTTGGTTATCTGAGGAGAGCCAGAAAACTCAGAAGTGAGGGTTTTTGAATTGTGTAAGCCCTTTGAAAAAGATACAATTGTGAAGGTTTTGGGTGAACCTGTGAAAACCTATTTGATAGTGAATACTAATATCTCCTGTGTGAGGATATTAGGAGTGGAGTAGCATTTTGTGTGGCTGTTGTTTAACAGTTGGTGACCACACAGGCGAACCACTATAATTCTTTGTGTTGTGGATGTGTGATTTATATTTCTTATCTTTTATCATTCAGAATTGTGGAATGTTTGTGTGGATGTGAATGTTGTAAATTTTACATTTCAAGCACAGTGGGGACTGTTGTAATAATTTAGATTTACATTTCAGCATTATATTTTTGCAATCTCGTTATTACGTTGAGCCAGTTTCTTTATTTGTTCTAGAAATAAGGTTGTCCTACCATAAACTTTGGTTTTTGGTGTAAGGTTGTCCTTAGAGCAATTTTTGTTTCTATTTCTCTATTTTAGGTTGCTTTCCATTCCTATTCTGTGATTGGTGTATAGTGCTATCTATTCTTTGTTTCATATTCCACAATATTTAAATTTAATTTGGCATAGTCCTATTCACCCCCCCCCCCCCCCTTTAGGATATATAGCTTGGCCATTTCACCAACGTCCATGCAGACGCCGCTGCGTTGTCAAGGGCAGCAGTAGGCGCTGCTGCCTCATTGTTTTTTTTTTTTTTAATTTTATGTTTTCTTGGGGTTTCTCCTAGGTGGGGCCCACATCAACAAAATCCACTCTGTCCACTCATTCCTACGGTTCAAGATAAGCCAAATGAGTCCAATATCCGAGGTATTTTAGTTTATGGGATCATCAGGTGGATTTTTAACGCTAAAGACCACCCTTTTCCAAGATATGGCCCACCAGTTACTTGGATTCACTTCATTTTTCGGTTCAACGCCTAAAATGATCTAGGAAACGGGATAGATAGCGTGGATTGTATACATACATCAAGGTGGGGCCTACATGAGCGGCCCACCCGAAAAGCAATTTTTTTTTGTTAGCTTTGTTTGTACACACCCATGTCAGTACACGCACCCCATGTTAGCTACACACATCACTTGGACCCACGTCCAGCATCCAGAGACGCTGGGCGACATAGATAAACAGGGACATCATGGTGGGTCCCACATGCACGTGGCCCACCTATTCGGACCACCTGATATTTATATTTTCCTTCCATCCAGGCCCACTAATGGGCTAGATGGCGTAGATCCAACACATTCATCCGATGGGTCCCACATGCAATATGTGATTCATGGTGAGCCACACTCACCCCTTCATCATCATCACCATTCAAAGAAAGAGAGAGAGGGAGAGAGAGAGAGAGAGACGGTGATAGAGGGACCCCGCCACTATGGGCCCCTCATGGATACAACACATACATCAATGGGTTCCACAACAAGTGGGCCCTTAATGAAAATTAATGGTGGATCACCCACCTCTAAGCCTTTTCCTTGCTCCCCTAGCTTCCTTAGCTCCTTGCCTTCAAGTTTGATGGTGGTAGATGATGAATGAACGGTTGAGATGTGAGATGAGAGGGTAGGGAAAGTGGGCCAAACTTGTTGTTTGGGAGGGGGAGAGCTTGGACGTGGGATGGTGTGTTGCTTGGGAAGTGAAGAGATGAAATGAGAGAGAGAAAGAGAAGTAGTGGCTTAAGGGATGGGGTGATGTGGTGGTTGTAAGGAAAGGGTGATGGGAGGTATGGTTATGGTTGAAAATGGGGAAAAAGAGGAATGGTGAGGGGAGAGAGAGAGAGAGTTGACTTTGGAAAAGGTAAGGATGGGTTGTTGTACTTGGGGTATGGCTTATACTTGGCATTGATTGATGGGACATATCGTAGAGATTTCCTCGATATTTGTAACGCGCGGCGTTTCTTCGGAATGAACACAGGCCCACATCTCTTGGCCTGGGTATCGGTTCGGTGCACGAGTCGCGGCGTTGGAATCGCGACGACGGCGCGGTCGTTAAGGTATAAATATCGGGTCGAGCCCACTTCGGTATGCAGGACTCGGCTTAGGTTCACACACAAACATCGGATACAGGTCGAGGGTTGTCGGAATTCGACCGGAAGGACTACGGAAGCCAACAGAACAGTACGGATTGGGATATGGGCCTTACAGGTTTAGTTAACCATAGACATGATTAAAACTAAAACCCTTAAACATTAAAAATAAATAAGAAAAGATGAAAAACTCTTGGGAGGCTACTCCACCCTTTGGCTCTGCTTCTGAAAACCTAATTCATGTTTAGAACTCCTTAAAGAACTCATATTTATAGCCTTTATCCAATTGTCTTTGAATACCACCTCAAATTTACGTACTGTGCATTATGCCTTCGATGTCATCGAACAACTTTCAATGTCATCGAACATAACTTAAATCTAGAAGTCGTGCCTTTTCTCACTGCGTAACGCCCTTCACATTGCATAACTCTTCATGTTATTAAATATACCTTCAATGTTATCAAATAGTCCTTTGATGTCATCAAAGGGGTGTTCAAGTAATCGAGAATGAGTCTAGAGTGTTCCAGCGAGTTACTCCAGAAATCTGCAAAAATCTCGATGTCATCGAATATGTCTTCGAGCAATTGAACAGGGTTTCGATGTCATCGAGAAATGCATCCAATTTGTCCAGCAACCAGACTCAATTTTCATGTAATTATTCAATGTCATCAACCTGTGTTCGAGGTCATCAAACACTGGCTTCGATGTCATCGACTAGTTGTCGATGACATAGACAGTGAAGTTCAAATTCTATGAATTTCTGTACTTTGCACTTTCGACTTCCTTCCTTCTTCACTTGGTTTCCTTGAATCTTGAGGTCTTAAAATCTTCAATCTTGGCCTCCTAAGATCTATCCCTTGCCTTGGTGATTCTTGAGCATCAAATCCATGCTTTTAACATTCTTTTCAATCGAAGCTCTCAAATTTACCTCGCAATACAAACATGTATAAAATATACCCATTAAGCATTATCATGTTAATAAAACCAAGATATAAATAGGAGAAACTATGAAATATTTGAAACTCAACATATATACCTTAAATCCATAAGAAGAAGAAAAAGAAAAGAAAAGAAAAAATCAAATTATTTTAGCAAATTTCTCCTTGAATACGAACTTACAGAGTCTTAAACAATGAACCTTAACCCTACTCAAGATGCCTAATTCAACTGTATTGGAAACTACTTGAAATAGAAAAGTATACCAAAAAAAAAAAAAAAAAATCTAACCTAATCATATAGGACAATTCCTGGAATGATTAGAGAAATTCTTAAAAAGACACTGAATACTATAATGTGAAGATGGAAACGATACGTCTGGTCCATCAGCAATTTGTAGTTGTAGAAATTGTCAATTTTAACACATTGTTGTTTGTAATGTTTATGTCACTTTTAGTTAATGAAATATATATATATATATATATATATAATCATTAAATTTTTTTCTAAAAAAATTTCATCCCATTTTAACATACAAAAAAATTATAAAAATTCTAGAATTAGAAGCTGTCTAAAACCGATGACTTTTTATATAATTCCAAGATGACTCTACTCATTATAACGTTTATTATAATTTTATTCATTGAATTTCCGGTAATTTATAATTAATTTGAAAATTTTCTTATAAAATTTCATTTTATTTAAGTTCCAGAAAAATTATAAAAATTCTAGGAGTACCAGTTATTTAAAACCAATGATTTTCTATATGTTTCCAAAATATCTTTATTTCTTGTAACATTTTTTGCACTTTTATTCAATGAATTATTTTTAAAATTTTTAAGATAATTTATCATTAAGTTTAAACTCATCTCACAAAATTTCATTTCATTTAGAGTTATAAAAAAAATTATTAAAATTCTAGAAGTTACCATAGTCTAAAACTAATAATTTCTATATAGTTTTCAAAACTTCTAAAATTAATTATATATTTTTATTTTTATTTATTTTATTATTTATTCTTATATAAAATTAAACTTATCAAGCTTCAATTTGGCTTTTAAATCACCTTAATTGGAATTGTATTGAAAGAGATATAAAATTTTAAAATTAACCTAAAAAACTGAAAATTGCTAAAAAAATTCCAACAGTGGAGCCGCCACTTTCCACCACTTTGGTGATGGCACCACTGCTCTGGTGGTGGTGCCGCTGATCCCTACCACTCTGGCAGTGGCACTGCCACTCCGGCCATGGAGCTGCTTCCGCCTAGAGGAGTCCGGTGGTGGCGCCGCCGCCTAGTGGTCAAGTTGTGGAGCTGCCGAAATTTTTATTTTTGTTTTTACAAAATAAAAAATTTTTACCCCTTTTTTTCTCATATATATATATATATGAAAAAAAAAATCTCTTTTTTTTATACATTTAATTCATTCATCATCTCTTTTTTTCATTCATTTTATTTTTATAATTTTTTCTTCCATTCATTTAATTCACTCCTCATTCTTCATTCATCCATTTATTTTATTCATTATTAATTAATTAATTATTATTTTTCATTCATTCCTCATTCATACATCGTTCATTCATTCATCATTATTCATTTCTTTTCATCTCATTTCGTTATTCATTCATTATATATATGTATATGTATATGTATATTTTTTTCATTCATTTATCCCCCCATTTGTTTTTTCAAATTTTATTAACCGCCACTTATTGGCATCGAGCTCCATTATCCATATTTTTGTAAAACTTGAACTTTACGTATATTGGTTGAGTTTCTACTGAACTTGAATTATCCATCCTATTTAGTCTTTGAACCCATATGTTAAATCTTACTCTTTAGAGTTTTAGTTTACCGAATTTACTCGTTCTAAGTCGGAATGACAAGCATTCAAACACTTCGTACACAACAAAACAAAGCAGGGTGGTCCTAAGTTTCTGGTTTCTAGATTTAGGTTCGAAAGCATCACAAAATTGGAGATTTAATTCTATTGTTCATTATATCTAAGTTTAAATTCAGAATTGTAGCAAACTGAGAATTTTTTTCTAAGATTTATTGTCTCTAATTTATCATATTTTCTATACTAACGGGTACTAAAATCAGGGAGATCCTCTACAAGACCAAACCTCTAATCCTAAGTATCTCAACTATAGTTATTATAGTTTATATAATCCCCATTCCCAAGGTCCTGGTTATCTTAATACTCCACTCTTATACCAACTTGTAACGCCTCAAAAATTGACACCTGAGTACAGAGACCCCGGTCCCAAGTTCCGGATGTGAACCAAATGAAAATGCACGTGTGACCTCGTTCGAATTCACATTCATTTCACACATGAGCAATCAAAGTAGCACAATTCAAATTAGAGGATCTAAGCAAGGTAGAGATAGCATAAATAAATAAATAGAGACTAACAGTTAAAGTACAATTAAAAAGTGGTATCCGCCCAAATGGGGATTATACAAGCCACGATATACATACCTAAGATGATTAAAGTATAAAGTTTTCAAATTTTGCCCATTCCTCCAAAATATAATGGCGGTGGTACAAGCTAATATGAGCCTACCCATCTGAGGTCTCGTTAGTACCTGCATTGATAATATCGTCTGGTTGGTGCTTTAAAACACCATCCCGGGTAGGAGTGAGTAGCTAACTTAGTGGTTTCATTAGTTATAAGTTACACATGTTAACGACTCAATCAGCATAGTTAATGATAAACAAAAAATAAGTATTTCATAAATATCTTATTAAATGCATAAATAAGATTATTGAGTGATGCATGCGCCTTACAATCCAACACTCATTCACAAGCGACTTCACTGCCTATTTCGCAAATGCCAACACTCCCTCACAAGTGACTCTAACGCCAAATCGCAACCTATCATAGTGTATGCATGATTAACCAAGTGATTATTAATTCTAATTCATAAAGTAGATGGGTGAAGCTAAGATACTGACTTTATATCACGAGTCCTTATTTAGATCATGTGGCTCATTGCTGCACGTAGGGACTCCTCACTAGTGTCCCTTGATCCAAATTTAGGTATCAACCATTTATCTCAAAAATCAACAATTCCAAAGGCATGACATGATACCCAAAGATATGAGGATCGGCCCGATATGGGTCGTCACCTAAACATTAAGTATGATCACTCAGTTTTGAGGTACATGCTTGTCACATAAAACTAAATCACCATAAGGAAAGGGCTCGTCACCCAATTCCATTCATGCTCAGGTCGTTCGAATGATACTCTGACATAGAACCATCGGCCAGGTAATTTGACGGGGGCTGTTCGATCAATGATCTATCACCTCCATTAGTACTCATTAGTCATTATGGGGAGGCTCGTCACCCCAGGATAGGCCGATAGCTCAGACATGGTGTCCCATACCACCATGCCCGGCTCATGAATCTTACTGAGATCGTATCGCACTAACGGTTATGAATGGACTCATCCACTAAGAACGGGGTATGTTATATTCAATTTAGCCATATTGTGAACATACATGATTAGACGACTAGTGGACTAATTTGACTGACCTAAGAGAATCTCGGCGTAACCGGCATTGGGTGCACGTATCCCGTGTAGTTCAACTACTATCAGTCATCCATGTTTAGCCCGGGTCAATCAAACAAGCATGGGGCCACTACCAGAAAAAGGGACAAAGGCTGCGGATAAAATCCATAGCCTTAGACCTATGGCTACGGTTCTGATCCGCAGCACGACCGTAGCCGTAGGTGCTATAACAATAGGTCTGGAACCTATAGCTACGGATTTAATCCGTAGCTATAGGTTACAACAGCTACGGATATAATCCGTAGCAATTATATCTGTAGCGATGAATATAAACAGATACGGATATTATTTGTAGCTAAAAGTCCGTAGCAATATGCCAAATTTAATAATGGCTACAGCTGTTGGATTACCAGCTATGGTCAATATCCGTAGCTATTTCGTACATTAAAAAATATATATAATCATTTGTTCATTCAATTACCACCTGCATAATCATTCATTCATTCCATTACAATCAATTACAATCATTCAATCATTCAATTACAATCAATTACAATCCTTCATCCAATCAATTATAATTACAATCAATTACAATCCTTCATTTAATCAATTACAATTGCAATCCTTCATTCAATCAATTACAATAATGCTGAAAATACAAATCTTTGGCTTCATTAGAGAAATTTGCTCGACTTCACCTTGAAATTTCAATGATAAAGAATTGAAAGAGAAGATATATTTTGACGGTATGATATTTTTTTCACAAGTAAATAGGCCTTTTTCAGCCATCACCTACCTGAAGAATCAAAAACCGATTGTTGTCCAAGTCCACTCCTTTTCCTTTCAATTTCTTAATGACCTCTGTAAAATTACTTCCACGGTCATTTATATAGTACTTTAAAGAGTTTTCTCGAAATACAACTCTAGTAATGACAAAGTCACTTCTTATAACAACTTCATATATTTCATCATCCTACAAATAGTCATGGCATTCATAAATCAGAATGACCATTGGGGGAAAGAAAAACAAAGTGAAAGAAGTGCATCATGTATAACCATTTTCTTTTTTCTTTTTTTTTCTTAATGAATTAATAAAAACTCAAAGAGGAATGAAATTGACACAAAAGGAATGGTCTCATCATATGGTTTATAGGGCCAAAATAAACATCTGGACGATTTCCGCAAGGAGGACCATCGGTAGCCATAAGTACCCACTTCCCAAGGAATGGTCTCACCATATGGTTTAGGTTATAAGTTTATGTTAATGTTGTAGGTTATAGGTTTAGGTTTAGGTTTAGGGATTTGAGAATACATTTACGTTTTAGGTTTAGGTTTAGGTTTTACATTTAGGTTAAGGTTACAGGTTTAGGTTTAAGTTTAGGTTTAGGTTTAGGTTATAAGTATAGGTTATAGGTTTAGGTTTATATTAGGTTATATGTTAAGGTTTAGGGAATTGAGTTTATGTTATAGGTTATAGGTTACAGGTTAAGGTTTAAGTTATAAGTTTAGGTTTAGGTTTAGGTTATAGGTTTAGATTTAGGTTATAGTTTTGGGATTTGAGAATAGGTTTAGGTTAATGTTGTAGGTTATAGGTTTAGGTTATAGGTTTATGTTAATGTTGTAGGTTATAGGTTTAAATTTAGGGATTGAGAATACATTTAGGTTTTAGGTTTAGATCTAGGTTTTAGGTTTAGGTTTAGGTTATAGGTTATAACTATAAGGAATTGAGAATAGGTCAAGGTTTAGGTTTAGGAAATCGGGTTCGGGTTCGGGATTGGGTTTAGGTTTGGGTTTTCAAGTTTAGGTTTAGGTTTAAGTAAGGGAGTTGAGATTAAGATTAGGTGTAGGTTTAGGTTTAGGGATTTGAGAATACATTTAGGTTTTAGGTTTAGTTTAGGTTTTAGGTTTAGGTTATAGGTTTAGGTTTAGGTTTAGGTTATAGGTTATAAATTTAGGTTATAGGTTTTGGTTTAGGTTGAGGTTATACGTTTAGGTTTAGGTTAAGGTTTAGGTTTAGGTTATAGGTTTAGGTTAAGGTTATAGGTTTAGGTTATAGCTTTTGGGAATTGAGAATAGGTTAAGGTTTAAGTTTAGGAAATCAGGTTCGGGTTCGGGATTGGGTTTAAGTTTAGGTCTTCAAGTTTAGGTTTAGGTTTAGGTTAGGGAGTTGAGATTAGGATTAGGTGTAGGTTTAGGTTTAGGGATTTGAGAGTACATTTAAGTTTTAGGTTTAGGTTATAGGTTTAGGTTATAGGTTTAAGTTTAGGTTTTAGGGTTAGGTTAAGGTTTGGTTATAGGTTATAAGTTTAGGTTATAGGTTATAGGTTATAAGTTATAGGTTATAGGTTATAGGTTAAGGTTAAGGTTAAGGTTATAGGTTTTGGTTTAGGTTTAGGTTTAGGTTTAGGTTTAGGTTATAGGTTTAGGTTATAGGTTTAGGGAATTGAGAATAGGTTAAGGTTTAGGTTTAGAAAATTGGGTTCGGGTTCGAGATCGGGTTTAGGTTTGGGTTTTCAAGTTTAGGTTTAGATTTAGGTTAGGGAGTTGAGATTAGGATTAGGTGTAGGTTTAGGTTTAGGAATTTGAGAATACATTTAGGTTTTAGGTTTAGGTTGAGGTTATAGGTTTAGGTTTAGGTTTAGGTTATAGGTTATAAGTTTAGGTTATAGGTTATAGGTTATAGATTAAGGTTTAGGTTATAAGTTGTGGTTTAGGTTAAGGTTATAGGTTTAGGTTTAGGTTAAGGTTATAGGTTTAGGTTTAGGTTAAGGTTTAGGTAATAGGTTTAGGTTAGGTTTAGGTTTAGGTTATAACTTTAGGGAATTGACAATAGGGTAAGGTTTAGGTTTAGGAAATCGGGTTCAGGTTTGGGATCGGGTTTAGGTTTGGGTTTTTGAGTTTAGGTTTAGGTTTAGTTTAGGGAGTTGAGATTATGATTAGGTGTGGGTTTAGGTTTAGGGATTTGAGAATACATTTAGATTTTAGGTTTAGGTTTAGGTTTTAAGTTTGGGTTATAGGTTTAGGTTTAGGTTTTGGTTATAGGTTATAGGTTTTGGTTTAGGTTAAGGTTATAGGTTTAGGTTTAGGTTTAGGTTTAGGTTAAGGTTTAGGTTTAGGTTTAGGTTATAGGTTTAGGTTTAGGTTAAGGTTTAGGTTTAGGTTAAGGTTATAGGTTTAGGTTATAGGTTATATGTTATAGGTTATAGCTTTTAGGAATTGAGAATAGGTTAAGGTTTAGGTTTAGGAAATCGGGTTCGGGTTCGGGATCGGGTTTAGGTTTGGGTTTTCAAGTTTAGATTTAGGTTTAGGTTAGGGAGTTGAGATTAGGATTAGGTGTAGGTTTAAGTTTAGGGATTTGAGAATACATTTAGGTTTTAGGTTTAGGTTATAGGTTTAGGTTTAGGTTTAGGTTATAGGTTATAAATTTAGTTATAGGTTTTGGTTTAGGTTAAGGTTATAGGTTTAGGTTTGGGTTACAATTTAGGTTTAGGTTATAGGTTTAGGTTATAGCTTTTGGGAATTGAGAATAGGTTAAGGTTTAGGTTTAGGAAATCGGGTTCGGGTTCGGGATTGGGTTTAAGTTTGGGTTTTCAAGTTTAGGTTCAGATTTAGGTTAGGGAGTTGAGATTAGGATTAGGTGTAGGTTTAGGTTTAGGGATTTGAGAATACATTTAGTTTTTAGGTTTAGGTTATAAGTTTAGGTTTTAGGTTTAAGTTTAGGTTTTAGGTTTAGGTTAAGGTTTGGTTATAGGTTATAAATTTAGGTTATAGGTTATAGGTTATAAGTTATAGGTTATTGGTTATAGGTTAAGGTTTAGGTTATAGGTTTTGGTTTAGGTTAAGGTTATAGGTTTAGGTATAGGTTTAGGTTATAGGTTTAGGGAATTGAGAATAGGTTAAGGTTTAGGTTTAGGAAGTTGGGTTCGAATTTGGGATCGGGTTTAGGTTTGGATTTTCAAGTTTAGGTTTAGATTTAGGTTAGGGAGTTGAGATTAGTATTAGGTGTAGGTTTAGGTTTAGGAATTTGAGAATACATTTAGGTTTTTGGTTTAGGTTATAGGTTTAGGTTTAGGTTTAGGTTATAGGTTATAAGTTTAGATTATAGGTTATAGATTAAGGTTTAGGTTATAGGTTTTGGTTTAAGTTAAGGTTATAGGTTTAGGTTTAGGTTTAGGTTATAGGTTTAGGTTAGGTTTAGGTTTAGGTTATAACTTTAGGGAATTGACAATGGGTTAAGGTTTAGGTTTAGGAAATCAAGTTCGGGTTCGGGATCGGGTATAGGTTTGGGTTTTCAAGTTTAGGTTTAGGTTTAGGTTAGGGAGTTGAGATTATGATTAGGTGTAGGTTTAGGTTTAGGGATTTGAGAATACATTTAGGTTTTAGGTTTAGGTTTAGGTTTTAAGTTTAGGTTATAGGTTTAGGTTTAGGTTTTGGTTATAGGTTATAAGTTTAGGTTATAGGTTTTGGTTTAGGTTAAGGTTATAGGTTTAGTTTAGGTTAAGGTTTAGGTTTAGGTTATAGGTTTAGGTTAAGGTTATAGGTTTAGGTTAAAGGTTATATGTTATAGGTTATTACTTTTAGGAATTGAGAATAGGTTAAGGTTTTGGCTTAGGAAATCGTGTTCGTGTTCGGGATCGGGTTTAGGTTTGGGTTTTCAAGTTTAGGTTTAGGTTTAGGTTAGGTAGTTGAGATTAGGATTAGGTGTAGGTTTAGGTTTAGGTTGAGAATACATTTAGGTTTTAGGTTTAGGCTTTCGGTTTAGGTTATCGGTTTAGGTTTAGGTTTAGGTTATAGGTTATAAATTTAGGTTATAGGTTTTGGTTTAGGTTAAGGTTATAGGTTTAGGTTTAGGTTATAGGTTTAGGTTAAGGTTATAGGTTTAGGTTTAGGTTATAGGTTTAGGTTAAAGTTATAGGTTTAGGTTATATCTTTTGGGAATTGAGAATAGGTTAAGGTTTAGGTTTAGGAAATCGGGTTCGGGTTCGGGATCGGGATCGGGTTTAGGTTTGGGTTTTCAAGTTTAGGTTTAGGTTTAGGTTAGGGAGTTGAGATTATGATTAGGTGTAGGTTTAGGTTTAGGGATTTGAGAATACATTTAGGTTTTAGGTTTATGTTTAGGTTTTAAGTTTAGGTTATAGGTTTAGGTTTAGGTTTAGGTTATATGTTATAAGTTTAGCTTATAAGTTATAGGTTATAGGTTTTAGTTTAGGTTAAGATTATAGGTTTAGGCTTAGGTTAAGGTTTAGGTATAGGTTAAGGTTATAGGTTATATGTTATAGGTTATAACTTTTAGGAATTTAGAATGGGTTAAGGTTTAGGTTTAGGAAATTGGGTTCGGGTTCGAGATCGGGTTTAGGTTTGGGTTTCCAAGTTTAGGTTTATGTGAGTTGAGATTAGAGTTAGGTGTAGGTTTAGGTTTTGGAATTTGAGAATACATTTAGGTTTTAGGTTTAGGTTTAGATTATAGGTTATAGCTTTTGGAAATTGAGAATAAGTTAAGGTTTAGGTTTAGGAAATCAGGTTCGGGTTCGGGATTGGGTTTAAGTTTAGGTTTTCAAGTTTAGGTTTAGGTTTAGGTTAGGGAGTTGAGATTAGGATTAGGTGTAGGTTTAGGTTTAGGGATTTGAGAATACATTTAGGTTTTGGGTTTAGGTTATAGGTTTAGGTTATAGGTTTAAGTTTAGGTTTTAGGTTTAGGTTAAGGTTTGGTTATAGGTTATAAGTTTAGGTTATAGGTTATTAGTTATAGGTTAAGGTTTAGGTTATAGGTTTTGGTTTAGGTTAAGGTTATAGGTTTAGGTTTAGGTTCAGGTAATAGGTTTCGTTTAGGTTTAGGTTTAGGTTATAGGTTTTCATTATAGGTTATAGCTTTAGAGAATTGAGAATAGGTTAAGGTTTAGGTTTAGAAAATCGGGTTCGGGTTCGGGATTGGGTTTAAGTTTGGGTTTTCAAGTTTAGGTTTAGGTTTAGGTTAGGGAGTTGAGATTAGGATTAGGTGTAGGTTTAGGTTTAGGGATTTGATATTAGGATTAGGTGTAGTTTTAGGTTTAGGGATTTGAGAATACATTTAGGTTTTAGGTTTAGGTTTAGGTTATAAGTTTATGTTTAGGTTTAGGTTATAGGTTATAAGTTTAGGTTATAGGTTATAGGTTTTGGTTTAGGTTAAGGTTATAGGTTTAGGTTATAGGTTTAGGTTTAGGTTTAGGTTATAGGTTTAGGTTAGGTTTAGGTTTAGGTTATAACTTTATGGAATTGAGAATAGGTTAAGGTTTAGGTTTAGGAAATCGGGTTTGGATTCGGTATTGGTTTAAGTTTGGGTTTCCAAGTTTAGATTTAGGTTTAGGTTAGGGAGTTGATATTAGGATTAGGTGTAGGTTTAGGTTTAAGGATTTGAGAATACATTTAGGTTTTAGGTTTAGGTTCAGGTTTTAGGTTAAAGTTATAGGTTTAGGTTAGGTTTAGGTTAAGGGTGTGGTCCCTGCAAATGCAGATATAAACACGACCTGCTCCAAATGGCCAGGCCTCTCCAATGTTATCCATAGGAAATGGACAGCTTTATCATCGTCATAACAGCGATTCTCACCTTCCAGGGATCCCCGCTCAACATCCGGATAGCTTCAACGCACATCCGGATCTACTTCATCAATTTCGAGATAATATATAAAAATGGGCCTATCCAAATGGCCAAGCCACCCATATTACTATCCATAGAAAGTGGACAGCTTCATTATGGTCATAACAGCGGTTCCCACCTTTCAGGGACTCCCGTTCAATATTCGGATTGCTCCGACACACATCTAGATCTACTTCATCAATGAATCATATAGTATAAAGGAAAGAAGACTCACCAATTTAGCTAGCACAGAGAGAAAGTGTGAGTGCTTGGAATATTGCCCTTTCTTTAAATAATGGATGCATATTCCATAATGCAATCTGAGAATGAGTAAGTTTTTTAGTTTCTCCGACAATGCATATGGGCACAAATTTACAAATAAAGATTTTAAGCTAAACCAGAATAGAGATGACAGCGCTTGGCACTTCCTCCCAATCTTGGTCCTCAAGCTAAGTGGGGCTCACATGTGTAAGTGTCATAGTTTATAGCCCTTTGTGGTTGTCAAATTTGTGGTGCCAAAGACACTGTTATGAAGCTTACATCTGTGAAGAACAATGTTCTACTCAAGATCTCAAGAAGCTTTTAAGTTCAATCTCAAGATCTCAAAAAGCTCTCAAGTTTAAACGACAGCAAGACTTCAAGCTCCATTACTTTCAAAGGTCACTCATCTCTAAAGTTTCAATGTCCTTACTTCACTATTGAGGTATGACTGACCTTAAGTTGACCTTTAGAGTAAGCCTTTTTGGATACATAATTCATATGTTTTATATAAGTGAGTTTGGTCTGTTCTAAGACTAGTCCTAAACTTTTTTTGACTAGTCCTAGCACTGCTTCGACATGTCTAAACATTTCCTGGATCAGTTGTAAGTTTGTTACAAAATCAGAAATTTTCTTTTAGGCTTCGACTAGTCCTGGGGACTATTCAACCAGTCGAAGGAACAGTATCGACTGCATCTTCGACCAGTTGTAGACCTACGACTCAAAGAACAACGTTGAAATTTGGCCACCTACGACCAGTAAAAGGAGACCTACGACCAGTCGAAGGAAACCTACGACCAGTCGTGAAACTGTCAAATCTTATCACGCCCGAATTTTCAAATATCTGTTGGTTCTACAACCAGTCATAGAAGTCCTTAGACCAGTCGAAGACATGATTTGTTCACCTATAAATAGAGCATGAATCTTAGATGAAAATAAAAAGTAATTCAAGTTAATTTAATTTGGTCTTCTGAGAGATAAGTCGGTGCTCCATTTAAGCTAAGTGTGCATATTTAATATTCTTTTTCTTTAGCTTTGTTAATTGATTTTGTTTCTTGCATTCCAATCTAATCTGAAAAGAGGAATTATTTTCCTTTTTCTAGAATCAAAATCAATTAGAGCTAGCCCTTTTGTTTTAATTTAAAATCTATTAGAACCTATAAACATTATAAAGTGAGTATTGGACATTGAACATTGACATTCAAATCTCTACTCTGACTTGGTTCTTTTGGGCTGCTACAATGAAGGAGAAAATCACGTATTTTATAATTTGTGTAATTTACATTGTTTGGTTTTATTTGTGGTTAAGCCAGAAAATTTTCAAAATTATTGGTTATCTGAGGAGAGCTAGAAAACTCAGAAGTGAGGGTTTTTTAATTGTGTAAGCCCTTTAAAAAAGATATAATTGTGAAGGTTTTGGGTGAACCGTGAAAACCTATTTGATAGTGAACGCTAATATCCCCTGTGTGAGGATGTTAGGAGTGGACTAGCATTTTGTGTGGCTGTTGTTTAACAGTTGGTGAACACACAGGCGAACCACTATAATTCTTTGTGTTGTGAATGTGTGATTTATATTTTCTATCTTTTATCATTTAGAATTGTGGAATGTATGTATGGATGAGAATGTTGTAAATTTTACATTTCAAGCACAGTGGGGAATGTTGTGATAATTTAGATTTACATTTCAGCATTATATTTTTGCTATCTCATTATTACGTTGAGCTTCAGTTTCTCTATTTGTTCTAGAAATAAGGTTGTCCTACCATAAACTTTGGTTTTTGGTATAAGGTTGTCCTTAGAACAATTTTTGTTTCTATTTCTCTATTTTAGGTTACTTTCCATTCCTATTCTGTGATTGGTGTATAGTGTTATCTATTCTTTGTTTCATATTCCACAGTATTTAAATTTAATTTGGCATAGTTCTATTCACCCCCCCTCTAGGACATATAGCTTGGCCATTTCAAGTGGTATCAGAGCCTAATAGCTCGCTCTTATTGTTTTTATTTGGATTAAATTCCTGAGCTAACGATCTGAGCTATATATAAGATGTCAAATTTTGATAGCCTATCAGTCACTAGGCCTCCACCCTTTGATGGCTCCAACTATGCCTATTGAAAAGCGAGGATGAGGATCTTCCTCAAATCCATGGATGAAAGTGTGTGGCTATCCATAGTGAATGAATGGACTCCTCCTACCACTGAAGTAACCGGGATTGATGGTTCAAAATCTATGAAAATTACACCGTATTTCTCTTGGACCACACTTCAGAAAACTGAGAGTAGTACAAATGTTAAAGCACTAAATGCAATTACTTGTGCACTATCACAGGATGAATTCAAGAGAATTATATCCTGTGATTCTGTAAAACATGCTTGGGATATATTGGAAATGACACACGAGGGTACTTCAATTGTCAAGAAATCTAAGATACAAATCCTCACAACTAAATTTGAGGAAATACGTATGGAAGAAAATGAAATGTTCATGGACTTCTATACTAGATTAAATGGCATTGTAAACTCTATGTGGGGTCTAGGCGATAAAATTCCTAAAAGCAAGATATGTGCTAAAATACTACGCTCACTTCCTGAACGGTTCAATTCTAAAGTAACCGCAATCTAGGAACTTCGTGATACAGACAATATGAAGGTTGAGGAATTAGTTGGCTCATTACAGACTTATGAGTTAACCTTTAAAGCTCCAAAAGGTAAATCTATTGCTTTAAAAACTTCTAAAAATGGTTTTCATGAAAATGATTTAAACTCTGATTTAGAAAACTCTGAGGATGATATGGCTCTTTTGGAAAAGAGATTTTATAAAAATTTTAAAAGTAAAAAGAGGGTTGATTTTCAAAAAGCATTTAATAAAAAGAAACCTAAACCTAAAACTAGAAAAATCTTTAAAAGACAGTCAATGTTACAACTTCTATGAGTATGGGCATTTGGCTAACAAATGTCCTAATAAGGGCAAGTCAAAAAAGAAAAGTATGATGGCTACTTGGGATGAGTCCTCTGATTCTGAAGTCTCTTCTGAATTAGAAGATTCTAAAACTGAGTTAGGGTGTGATGTTAAGGCCCTTATGACTCTAACCAAATTCACTTTTTCAGATAATGATGACTCGACTAATGAAGAAAATCTGAATAGCGAATATGAAAATGAAGATGATCTTCAAGATGCTTACAATGCCCTATACAAGGAAAGTTGTAAAATTGCTGTGAAATTGAAACTTCAAAAAAAGAAATTTTCTAAACTCAAAGAAATTTATGAATCTCTTGTTTTAGAAAAGTCTTATATTTCAGACTGTTTTGAAAAGACAAAATGCGATTTAGATTTTAAACCTCCTAGTTTGAAAATCTTAAATCTGAAAATAAACAACTAAAACATGAAGTCTCTTCTCTCTTGAGTTTAAATGAAACCTGGAAATATACCCAAGGTGATCCTAAATTAGAAAAACTCTTATCTGGATTGAGAAAATGTGGCAATCGATCCGGTCTGGGTTATGACAAGAGTGTTCCTCTTAAACCGAAGAATACTTCTCCCACGTTTATAAAGGGAGAGATTTTAAACTCAAAAGGGAAAGATCAAATGTTTTCTAAAAACTATAAATCTTTTCAAAAACCTTAAAGACATATCAACTATAAAAAGCAAAGCCAAAGTCCTTTGGCAGAAAAGATAGTTGATCTACTTAAGGAGCTTCTAAAGTCTAACTCATTAGGTCATACTTATAACTCTTACAATCGAAAGAAGACCTGCTATCCTCCTAAACCCAAAATGGTTATGAAATGGGTTCCAAAGGTCGCTTGCTTGGTTGCCCACATTGCTTTCAAAGCAACAAGCCATTCTAAGTGGTACCTAGATAGTGGATGCTCCAAGCATATCACAGGCGACAAGGCTTTATTCACCAATCTCAAAGACATGACTGACGATTCAGTCACATTTGGAGATGGCAGCAACTGCAAGATTATGGGCCAAGGTACGGTTCAACTCTATAACCTTCCTTTGATTAAAAATGTGTTGTACATTGAAGGACTGAAACATAATCTTCTAAGCATATCTCAGATTTGTGATAATAACCATAGTGTACAGTTTTCTAATCAAAGTTGTGAGATTCTAAACAACAATGGTTCAGTAATACTAACTGGACGTAGAACGTCTGAAAATTGCTATATTGTTAGTGAATCCAGCTCATCTAATCAATCATGTTACATGGTCCAAACAGACGAGACTGATTTGTGGCACAAACATCTTGGACATGTACATTACCAAAATTTACATAGATTGAGCAAATGGGAACTTATAAGAGGTCTACCCAAACTACAAAAATTAGATAAAATATGTGGTGAATGCTAGATTGGCAAACAAACTAGGAATTCACATAAAAAGGTGAATTCTAATACCACATCAAGACCACTCAAGCTTCTCCATATGGATCTAGTAGGACCTACCAAGACAGAAAGTCGAGGTAGCAAAAGATATATTTTGGTAATAGTAGATGACTTTACTAGATATACATGGGTTGTCTTCTTAAGGGATAAATCAGAAACCCTTGAATAAGTAAAAAAAGGTTCTCAAAAGGATTCAAACTGAAAAAGGTTCTCAAGTCAGTAAGATTCGTAGTGATCATGGATCTGAATTTGAGAATAGCGGTTTTGAGAAGTTCTGTAGCAACCAGGGAATATTACATGAATTCTCAGTGCCCAAAACTCCACAATAAAATGGTATAGTTGAAAGGAAAAATAGAGTGCTTCAAGAAATGGCTAATGTCATGTTGAATAGTATGAAGCTCTTTAAGAATCTTTGGGCTGAAGCAGTCAATACAGCTTGCTATATTATTAACCGGGTTTATACTAGTAAAGGTAATAATAAAACGTCTTATGAAATGTGGTTCGATAAAAAGCCTACTGTCAAATACTTTCGAGTTTTTGACAGCAAGTGTTATATTTTACGAGATCGTGAACATCTAGAAAAGTTTGATACGAAGAGTGATGAAGGGATCTTTTAAGGATACTCTTTAAACAGTCGAGCTAATAGGGTTCTGAACAAAACGACCGGTGTGATTCAAGAATCCATCAATGTGGTCATTGATGATCACTTAAACACGCTAGTCTCAAATTCAAATAAGGATGAAGTACTAGTAATTGATAAATCTGATATTTCATCTAATCAGACTGATTCTGAACTGAGGACTGTTAAAGATCATCCAACCACACAGATTCTTGAAAACCCACTCACTGGTGTTCGTGCCTGTAGACAACTTGAGGATATATGCAATTACGTATGTTTTACATCCCGGATAGAACCATCTAACATAAAAGAAGCTCTTGCTGATGAAAACTGGATTGTTGCGATGCAAGAAGAACTTAACCAATTTGTGAGAAATGATGTTTAGTATCTCATACCTAGACCTAAAGATTAACACATCATTGGAACCAAATGGATTTTTAAAAATAAGTCTGACGAACTTGGTAATATAATTAGAAACAAGGCTAGACTAGTAGTACAAGGTTATACTCAAATTGAACGTATTGACTATGATGAAACCTTTACACCAGTAGCACGTCTTGAATCAATCAGACTCTTTATATTCATTACGTGTTTTAGAAAATTTAAGATTTACCAAATGGATGTGAAAAGTGCATTTTTAAATGGCGATCTACATGAGGTAGTTTATGTTGAACAACCAATGGGTTTTGAAGACCCCAAAAATGCTGATCATGTGTATCGTCTTAAAAAGGCACTTTACGGTTTAAAACAAGCTCCTAGGGCATGGTATGAGAAACTAACAAAGTTTCTATTAAGCCATAATTTTCAAATGGGATGTGTTGATAAAACTCTGTTTATTAAAAATCATAAGGATCACATCTTATTAGTACAAATCTATGTTGATGATATCATTTATGGATCTACCTGTACTGACATGACTATCGAGTTTACAGATTTGATGAAATCTCAGTTTGAAATGAGCTTGGTTGGGGAATTGAATTATTTCCTCGGGTTACAAGTAAAACAAAAACCTGATGGAATGTTCATTTCTCAATCTAAATATCCTATGAACTTGATTAAGAGATTTGGATTTGAGAATGGTAAGAACTTTGATACTCCTATGAGTACAACCTTGAAACTCTCAAAAGATTCTGCAGGTAAAAATGTGGATCCAAAACTATATCGGAGTATGATTGGTAGTCTATTGTATTTAACTGCTAGTAGACCCGATATTGCTCTAAGTATTGGTATTTGCGCTAGATATCAGTCTGAACCTAAAGAGTCGCACTTGACTGCTGTCAAGCGGATTATACGATATGTCGCAAGTACTGTTAATCTCGGTCTTTGGTATCCTCATGAGACTAGTGTTCAATTAAGTGGGTACTCGGATGCTGACTGGGCTGGTAGTCTTGATGATCAAAAATCAACCAGTGGTGGTTGTTTTTATATCAGAAACTGTTTAGTTTCTTGGTTTAGCAAGAAACAAAGTTCTATATCTCTTTCAACAGCTAAAGCTGAATATATCGCGGCTGGTAATGCGTGTACACAGCTTGTTTGGATGAAACGTATGCTAAGTGATTATGGAATTAAACAGGATTCTATGTTATTATATTGTGATAATTCCAGTGCCATAAATATTTTTAAAAATCCAATTCAACATTCTCGTACTAAGCACATTGATATTAGATTTTATTATATTCGAGAATTAGTTGAAGAAAAAGTTATATCTTTGAAATATATCCCTACCGAGAATCAACGTGCTGATATTTTCACTAAATCGCTCGACAAAAGCAGGTTTAACAAAATGAAATTTGATCTCGGCATGTGCATTTTAAAATGACTAATTATGCCTATTTGTATCATATTATATATATTTGCTAGTTTAGTTTTCAAATCTTGAAAAATATGCAAAAATCAAAAAATTTTTTTGCCTGTACTCGACCAGTCGTGAGTATCCACGACCAGTCGTGCTACGACCAGTCATATATATCCACGAGCAGTTGTGAATCGCGTGGATTCACTTAAAATTTGGAGGAAATCATCTTCTTCTTTATTTCAACTTCACTCTCCAACGAGCCGACACACGACTAGGTGAACCCATCTTCCAAAATCTTCAAGGTTAGTGCTCCATTTGCATTTTGCTTGTAGATTTGTGTCTAGATTGCTTCTATTTCTCTCTTGGAGTTGTCAATTTTGAATTTAGTTGAGATTTAGGATTTTTCTTTTGAAAAATCTGATTTGAGAAAACCCTTTTCTCAATCCTTTGCAACTCTTTATATTCTTGAAATCTTTGTTGCATACGGCTTCTAAAGGAAGAAAATCAATGTCCCGTGGTCCGTCTTCTTCTTTCAGATCAGCCCCTATCACTAAGCGTCATCTTAGGGCTCCTGAGGACGATCCATCTTATGTTCAGGACATAAGATTGCATAATGTTATTGTTGAGCATCCAGTAGATATTAATCATGTTGCTCCGTTTAATATTTTTCCTATGCTCCAATCTTTAGGTTGGAATAACTTATTGCTTTGGGGTGGGCTAGCATACCGATCCATTGCTCAATCCATGTTTGCATGCATATATGCTTTCTCATTGAAAATTTTAACTTTTTCTATCTCCACAAGAGAAGGGCCATTTGAAGTTGATCGTCATTTAATTTCAGCCCTTATGGATATTCCAGTGAATGATGAGGGTATTCTCATCCATACTTTATCTGATAAACCCTCTGTCATTGAAAAATGTACGCTGACTAGGGACTTATGCAATTTGAATGTACAATGGACGCATAAAGGGAATACGCTTCCTTCAAAATATCTGTTACCCAAATACAGAGTTCCTCACAAAATCTCTGTGTCAAATTTGTATCCTCGCATGGGTAATAAATCTGAATTGACGTCCTTCATGGTTCGTATTCTTCATTCTGTTGTCAGTGGTGTTAACATTTGTTTACCATCCTTGATTTTTCACTTCATCATTCAGTTTTGACTCCATCCTGGTCACAGTGACATTCTGTTTGGATATTTGATGACTGTGTTGGCTACACATATGTCAGTCGACATGCTGGTTGGAGAGGCCCTATCCATCATCTAATATTTAACAATTCCAGTATTAATAAGATGAAGCTGGATTTCCTTCCTGGCCAAGGTGATGGTGTTGGCAGTGCTGAAGTTGAACATGAGGAAGAAGCTGGTGATCTTCCTCCTAATGATATTATCATGGATAATATTTTTAAAGAACTTGAGTTTGATTCTACAAATGATCCAGATTACAAGCCTTCTTCATTTGATGCTCGTCTAAGTGCATTAGAAGATAAAGTTGAGAATCTAATTATTAAGATGGAAAACATGTCTGTTGCCCATGATTTACAGTTCAAATATATGCGCAAATATCTTAGGCACTTGAACAAAGGCATGCATCAACTTGATCCTTCCATTCCTACTCCTTCATCTGGGTCAGATTAGTATTTTTAAGTTTACTGGTCTGTAATAACTTTATTACTCTTAACTAGTTTTTTGAGTTTGTCACTCTCTTTAACTTAGCTCAGTCTATGAATTATGTGTGTTGCTTATGCTATGTTCTCATATCTTGACTAGTTACCTCTCATATTCCTTATTGATTATTTCTCCTCAGCCATCTATTTTGTGCTTCCTTTGTCCTATTGTGACAAAAAGGGAGAGTATGGATATGTTATGGATATGTATATGGATATGGATGTTGTCATGAGGAGGGAGATTGTATTGTATGGTGTTTTTTGAGTATGTTACTCAGGGGGAGTATGTGCAGAGGTGTGCAGAGGTGGACTGAATATTGATTTACAAGTCTGCAGGATGCCGGTTGATAACAACTAGTGCATGATTTTTTAATCAGATATAATAACTGGTGCATGATTCTTTAATCAGATATTCTGTGTTATGTAACATATCTTGAAAGTGTGTTTTGTCACTAATTTGACAAAGGGGGAGATTGTAAGTGCCATAGTTTATAGCCCTTTGTGGTTGTCAAATTTGTGGTGCTAAAGACACTGTTATAAAGCTTGCATCTGTGAAGAACAATGTTCTACTCAAGATCTCAAGAAACTTTCAAGTTCAATCTCAAGATCTCAAAAAGCTCTCAAGTTTAAATGACAACATGACTTCAAGCTCTATTACTTTCAAAGGTCACTCGTCTTTAAAGTTTCGATGTCCTTACTTCACTACTGAGGTATGACTGGCCTTAGGTTTACCTTTAGAGTAGGCCATTTTGGATACATAATTCATATGTTTTATATAAGTGAGTTTGGTCTGTTCTAAGACTAGTCCTAAACTTTTTTTGACTAGTCCTATCACTGCTTCGACCTGTCTAAACATTTCCTACATCAGTCGTAAGTTTGTTACAACAATCAAAAATTTTCTATTAGACTTCGACTAATTCTAAGGACTGTTCGACCAGTCATACGAATAGTATCGACTGCATCTTCGACCAGTCGTAGACCTACGACTCAAAGAATAGCGTTGAAATTTGGCCACCTACGACCAGTCGAAGGGATCCTACGACCCGTCGAAGGAAACCTACGACCAGTAGTGAAATTATCAAATCTTATCGCGCCCGAATTTTCATATATCTGTTAGTTCTACGACCAGTCGTAGAGGTCCTTAGACCAGTCGAAGACGTGATTTGTTCAGCTCTAAATAGAGCACGAATCTCAGATGAAAATAAAAAGCAATTCAAGTTAATTTAATTCGGTCTTCTGAGAGATAAGTCGGTGCTCCATTTAAGCTAAGTGTGCATATTTAATATTCTCTTTCTTTAGCTTTGTTAATTAATTTTGTTTCTTGCATTCCAATCTAATCTGAAAAGAGGAATTGTTGTTTTCCTTTTTCTGGAATCAAAATCAATTAGAGCTAGCCCTTTTTTAAAAAATTTAAAATCTATTAGAACCTAGAACCATTATAAAGTGAGTATTGGACATTTCGCATTGACATTCAAATCTCTACTCTGACTTGGTTCTTCTGGGCTGCTACAACGAAGGAGAAAATCAGGTATTTTACAATTTGTGTAATTTACATTGTTTGGTTTTATTTGAGGTTAAGACAGAAAAATCTCAAAGTTGTTGGTTGTCTGAGGAGAGCTAAAAAACTCAGAAGTGAGGGTTTTTGAATTGGGTAAGCCCTTTGAAAAAGACACAATTGTAAGGTTTTGGGTGAACCTGTGAAAACCTATTTGATAGTGAACGCTAATATCCCCTGTGTGACGATATTAGGAGTGGAGTAGCATTTTGTATGGCTGTTGTTTAACAGTTAGTGAACACACAGGCGAACCACTATAATTCTTTGTGTTGTGGATGTGTGATTTATATTTCCTATCTTTTATCATTCAGAATTGTGGAATGTATGTGTGGATGAGAATGTTGTAAATTTTACATTTCAAGTATAGTGGGGAATGTTGTAATAATTTAGATTTACATTTCAGCATTATATTTTTGCTATCTCGTTATTACGTTGAGCTTCAGTTTCTCTATTTGTTCTTGAAATAAGGTTACCATAAACTTTGGTTTTTGGTGTAAGGTTGTCCTTAGAACAATTTTTGTTTCTATTTCTCTATTTTAGATTGCTTTCCATTCCTATTCTGTGATTGGTGTATAGTGCTATATATTCTTTGTTTCATATTCCACAGTATTTAAATTTAATTTGGCATAGTCTTATTCACCCCCCCTCTAGGACATATAGCTTGGCCATTTCAACATGGACTGCATCAAAATTCAAGCTAAACTAAAAGATAGAATACAAGCAAGAGAATACTACCTGGCCAGACATAACTTCACCATTGATCCAAGTAATGATAATTCCAGCATAAAGGCATGGTTTGTAGTATTGGCCCCTACACAAACCGACACACATAGCCTCAGCTCTTGTAACATGAGAGATATCTAGATAGCAAAGATACACATTGGATAAGATCCTTTTTTTAACCTATGGTTTGTGAAGTCAGTGACATTTAGGACCATTTATGCAGATCTTGTTTCTCATAAAACAAGAGACATGCTACTATTAAAGAACAAAAAAAGAACCACATCTGATTGAAATGTGTTCTCCTATCCCCAATAAAATCCAATTAACAGAATAAGATATAACTATGTAGCCAAACCAGAGATCAAATGTATAAACATGTCAATCAGAGCAATACTTCAAATAGTTTCTTTTAATTAAAATGAAGAAGAATGGTAAAGCAAAACAGAAGGTAAGATCTTAAGACTAAAAAATTCTCTATTTTCCCCTTTGAAGGTTAAGGCAATATATGTTACAACTCAAATTCAACAGACCTAGAAACCCAATCCTCGATGCCATTAAACTTAGAAAGAGCTCTGATGCATATGAGTAGGGTAGCTAGACATGCATACAACCATTCAGCTTTAACATTCAAACATGAGCTTCACATGTGATCTACATGACCTACGTTAGGACATCTCAGTTGTATATAAAGTTGGACTTATTATATAGATAATCAGGTCCAAAGCAATAGGCGGATCAACGCCTGATAACACCACACCTGATTAAAATGAGCAGGTGGTTTAAAACAGCAATTATTACCATAAACGCATCAAGAACCTAATTGTTAACAGTCCAATCTAGGGTCCAGGTCATCTACACCGTAGATCCAAACTGATGCACAACTTTGATGTTTTTTTAATATAAAAAAAAAAAAAAAAAACCTTTTTCACCCTCCATTTAGCAGGATGCAAACAACATCAAAACTAATACACACGGGAGGATTCGAGCTGGGACACAACTCAAATATCCTATAGCTGCATTTAAGAGTGCATGTAGAGAGAGCAATGGTTGGTCTAGCAAACAATTATATATGTACACACACACACACACACACACACACACACACACACACACACACACACACACACAGAGAGTTTACCAAATGCTGAGTGTCAGATGGTATCATTCTACAACACCAACCAAATGCAGACCCATGGAAATATAATCCAAAAATGGGCCTCCAAAAAAAAACTTTTCCAAAAATAATAACAAGAACATACCGAAAAATGATTATCTGGTCAGGCTTCTTTTTCCCTGAACTCATATAGAAATCTAGTAGAAGTTCCCTAGAATCTTTCTTGAAAGTCATAATCTACTATTGCTAGGAGGTGAAGTTGAATTGAGATCAACAAAAGAAGTTACCTTTGCCAATCTGGCAATACTTCATCTTTTACACTTTTTGTTAGCATCCATAGGGCTCTTGAAATCACCAACCGAGTTCTTTTCATCATTTTCTACCAGCAAAGAGGACTCCTGCACACATGGGTCCAAACCAAATTGCAATTCAAACCAACAAAACCCAAATATGGAAAATTTTGGGAAGCAAATTGTCAGTTTGAAAAGTTAGGAGAAAGCACACCTATGGCTCATGGATGAGAGTTTCTTCTAGAAGTTTAGCATGTAAGGCTTGGATCATGCCTGAAAGGTTTCTGAAAATTCGACAGATTTCCCGTAGGTTCTTCTTTACAAGCACCACGAGAGACTTTTAATTCATTAAAAAAAAAAAAAAGACAAGATTCTGAAACATTCAAAATTGAAATCTGCACGGCATGCTAGAGTGGGACAAATGGGTGTGGCATTTGTTAAGCCTCCAGGTGTCACTCCATTTCCATTCTGAGACCCATAGAACTTGATTATGTTGACTTCATTTGCATTAGTACATACAGGATTCCCTTGAAGCTTGATCATCATGTCAAACAAATCACTTAAATCACCATGGCAACCAAGTACAATGTTTCATAAAACTGCAATTTGGATTTAAGCCAGAAAAATAAAAATAATAAAATAAATAAATAAATAAATAAACTGTCAAAATTAAAGAGTTATGGGAAGATCCAACAAATTATAAAAATCTAATAAGAAATTAGTGTTGTAGCATTGGAAATAGATCAATTGCTGAGAGAGAGAGAGAGAGAGAGAGAGAGAGAGAGAGAGAGAGAGAGAGAGCAAAGCATATAATTATAAGACAGCAAAATGTGACCATGAAAACAAATCATGAAAGTATCACAAGCCGATAACTATCAGATATTAATAAATTTTGAAGGTCAATTCTTGTAGAAACCCATCAAGTAGTGACATAAACATTGAAACCATAATGATCTACTGTAGATTGACTTTGGTCAACTAATGTAGATCTTGTCTAACAAATAACTTCAATCCCCTGAGCCAAAATCTGTTTATCTATATACTCTTAGTACAAAGGGTATAGATGCTAACTATCATATTAACAAGAAGTGGCGTTTGCTGCCCACTCTTCAGCAAGAAAGTTCTGAGTTTGAAGGTTGGATAAAATCAAATTTATGGTTGTCCAAAATCAGCAATGAAACTCATATTTGAGAAATCGCAGGTGTTTTTCCCTACTCTAATACTAAGAGGAAATAGAGGATAAAACCCTATCAAGAGATGAAGAAGGAGAGGAGAGGAGAAGAGAAGAAAAAGGAAAGAGAGAGAGAGAGAGAGAGAGAGAGAGAGAGAGAGAGAGAGAAGTTTTGGGAAAAAAACTAAAGATGTTTCTGCCCCCTTTCTAATATATTTAAAAGAAACTTTAGAAAATTACAAATAAGTCTCTAATTGTACCAATATTATAGCAGAACCCTTCTAACCACATTTCTCAACATATATAAAGGAAGATTCACATCTGTGCACAAACAGAAAACAGAACAAATATTAGACAAGTTAGAGAAATGCTTATATAAGTCCAGGTGAAACAATTTGAGAACAGGGCAGCAACATCATTATAGGTTCCTGAACACGGTAAATATCCTCATGAGGCTAAACCTTTGTAACAATATTACAAATGAAGCCAACTACTGCATTCATTAAAACAAAGAAAAATCATATAAAAAATCAAATGATGAAAGATGGACCATTTTTTTGGAAAATCTAAATAAAGGCTGGCTAATATAAATGTTGGTCAGGAGGCATTTTGCAAAATAAATGATATTTTATGGTGTAGGGCCCTTTTTTTTTGAAATATACGTGTGAAATGCAGAATGACAGTTTGAAATGCTAAATGAATATAAGGATCCAATCACTTGTGATGTAATTGCTACAAAGAAGATTTATATAGTCTAATGATCTTTGGTTTGTAAGAATCTGTGGTCACTCGTCCACCTCACACATGGCACTCATGTAATGCATCCATACCATCCAAATTTTAGGCACATGGTAGATGGAGCATGGTATGTTTAAGGAAATCTTAGCCATCCATTTAATGTCTATCAAATGGATGGTTAAAATAGTGAGTGGTCCATTTAAAATATAGTTCACATTGCCATACATCTATGTCATTTGTACTGTCAGAGTAATCAACATTTCCAAAGAGGCTAGCTCTACAACAGTTCTTTGTTGAATAAGCTTATTCTATGAGTTATTCTCCTCTCTGTAAACATACAATAGGGAACAATGCAAAATCATGCCTAAAAAATTCTAAAATCATGTGATGTTGCCCACTTGAGTTTTGAAATAGTTGATTTTTGGGTGTCCCTTCATCTTGGTGGGGCAAGTCTGAAGAATGGATTGGATAGCATATACACACCACTACCATGCCAAGCCCCTCAGCCCCACCTCCAACATCATCCTCATATGCAGATGCAGCAGCCCCAGCCTCATCCACATCCTCAGGCTCAGCTGCAAGCCCAGCCCCAAGCTCATAGCCAGCTGCCTCCACATTTACAGCCCCTGCTCATGGGCTTGTGCAAGCCCTTCTTTACCTGCAACCCATTTATAAAATCAGCAACATACGTAGCCATCCTTGTCGAGGCATTTTATCAAACAGTTTTAACCACATAAACAAAACCCTAAATGGAGAAACGAGAGCAAAAACGCAGGAAATGCAACAAATGAGGCGATAAATTCCAAAATCATGACAGAAATATCCCATTTCTTCGGAGAAGATTCGCAAAACACAAGGAAATCAATAAAAAGAAAAGGAGAAATCGCTCACCTTTCTAAGTCCGTTGAGATAGCGAGAGAGAGAAAATGCTAGGGCTTTGAAAATGGGATGATTGAGAGAGAGAGGGAGGGAGAGAGGGTTTTGGGCGCAAAGAGAGAGACTCGGTTTTGGCACAAAGAGAGAGAGAGAGAGAGAGAGAGAGAGGGGGGGGGGGGGGAGAGAGAGAGGACCAATATTGATTTGGGCGCACGTCTCTGTTTTGAGCACGTACCCAATTATTTTGGGCATGGATGGGGTACATAGGTGGGGCCCACCATGATGTATATGGTTTATCCATTATGTCCATTAATTTTTAGAAATACATTTAGGGAATGATCCCAAAAATGAGCTATATTGAAGGCCCAAGTGGACCACACCATAGGAATCACGTGTAATTTAATCTTTATTTTTTCTTACCGTGTGGTCCACTTGAGCCTTCGATATACCTCGTTTTATGGGATGATATACTAAAATTATATTTCAAAAAGATGGATGGATTAGATAGAACAAATATACTGTGGTGGGCCTCAAAAAGTCCTTTACAGGACCGTCAATTTCTAATGGTGTAGCTATCATTTTGCTACGGATTAAATCCGTAGCAATATAGCTATGGTTTATATCCGTAGCTAAAAACCTACATAGTTTGTATCCTTTGCTCATTTTTTTGGTAGTGGGCGGCTACCCTAACTTAGCCCACCCCTTTAGTTTGGGCAGTTAGCTAACTGATCCAACATCATAGCAATCCTAAGTATTGATATGGATTAAATACTACATCATGCAATTATTTCATATATTCCACTACAAAACCACTTAGGCATTTCATTGAACATGTAAGCATCCATAGGGTACTACATTCAATAAAGCATTAAATCAAACATGTGAGCATGCATAAAGTAATACAATCACTTAAGCATTAAATCTAGTATGTGAGCATCAACAGAGCAACACATTTCACCACTTAGACATTTCATCAAACATGTGAGCATATATATCCAACTAATATCATATATTATAGCAAAAAAAAATTAAAATCTTAACATATTACATATTAGCATGCACAAATTCATTTACAAGTATCTAATCATTGACTAAGACCCTCAAGGGTTAATAAAAGATAATCTAGAGATAATGGTCCGTACCTTGTGACGATCCACTCGACTCATGACATTCGTATGGTTAAGGTGTTAGGAAAATATCATTGAAAGACCTAAGCAAGCATACAAGCTTGTGAGATTAAGAACAAACACCTATTGAAGTCCTAAATTACAAATGAGATTTAACACTTACCTCTAATCATTGCTGGAAAAGCTCTGACGATGGTTGTTGTTAGGATGAGGTGGTTAGAGATGGGATGAGAGGGTGGAGGTGCACCAACACTCACACCCCAAATTCTCTCTTCTCTTTTCTCCTCTTTCACTTCTCCCTTTCTCCCTTCTTCTCTTGTTGAAATTCGTACGGGAGAAGGGGGTGCCCAAATAAGGGCCTTATATAGTTCCAGAAGTCGTGCAAATGGCTCCAATTACCATTTATTCATTATATTAACCCTTGAGGGGGTTGTTTCCCACTAATGGAACCCAATAGAAGACGTATGGGTCAATTTAAGCCATGAGATAATTGTCCTAAAAGGTGATATATGTTTGGACAAAAACATATGATGATTGGGTGTGTCGATTAATTAGGAAGACCCTGACTTAGATTGACGATCATCAATGATTAATTAAGGACATGGCTATACGGATATGTATGCAGAAATGTATTTAGTCGGTACTCCAACTTTGGCCATAAATCAACGGTCTGGAAGTTAACTTCATGAAAGAGCAAAGGGACTAGTTTCACTTAAATTCTAGGTTTTTACCTAAGGCATTCACACATCTTATGTACTTGGCTTATAGGTCTAAGTTGAGCAATTTAAGACACAACCTCGACTCGATGTCCCACAATGGACATCAAGCCCAATAAGAAGAATGTCTTTCTTTAGTCTCAAGCTTAGTGGCCAACTAACTAGCGATATATAGCTTGTTTAGATAATTAGGGCATTTATAGAATGAATTACATAGTGAGATTTCTTGTGCGTGATGATTAGGGTGTCGATTACCCAAGTTTATTGTGTGGCCTATTCGTAATGAGTGAAAAAGGTGATTCGGTCTTAATCACTCTAAACAGTTGGTTTTTAGGCTAGAGGAGTAATTGTGTTGATTTAGTTTGTTAATTAAGATCTGACCCCTAGTTGTCATGGCTTTAGGTGGGTTTTTATTTAGTTATAGTTGTCTTAATTAATCAGTGATAGGTCGGTTAGATTTGGGCCCTGGATGAAGAAATCATGTGGCTAGAGTCGATGTTTAAGTGATCGGGTGGATTCGTTTGCTTTCCACGGTTGATCAATTTGATTTGTACAGTTCTTTACTAGTATCACCCACGTATAAGCTTACCTCGAGCATTAAGGGTCAGTCAGTGAAAACATGAGCTAATTATAGCGAAAGAATTTTAAGAGTTTTTTAGAAATCCAAAATAGCGAAAATTTAGGATGTTACATAGGTAGTGGGGGTGTCCACTTGCTTTGGCATTCGATTGCCAACAACCTCTGTCAAAGAGGGGCATATGTAAACACTCCTCTTATGAAACACAACTAAAAGGGCAGACTGATAGTTGTTCATCCGCTAACGCTCACGTGGCACCCTACATGGCCTGTTTTTAACACATGTCCTCCTGCATGAAAAGTTGTTGCCAAGTGTTCATCAGCCCCTCGCGAGCCGATGGTTTCCTAGCCTATTTAAACAACACCCGTCCCTTGTCTGGGAGAGGTGGAAATGGCAGAAGATAATAGCCGATGGTTTTCTTCAAATTCTTTGGCTTCCATTCCGTAGCGACGAAAAGACTCTACCACCTAGGATGCTCTACAACTACCATATTTCTACTAAGGTTCTGCTTCAATCAACCACAACAATCCAATTCATCAAAGTTAGACAATCAAGTCATGAGTAGAAATGAGATTATGGACGTCTGATTATCTCTTCTTCTTTTTTTTCTTCAAGAAAATGGTGTTTGATTCCCCTTTTCACTTTCTCACGTTTCAATAAAGCTCGAAATGCGGTCTAGTTCACACATTCCCTTTTTGCTAAAGATATATTTTTTTTCTTTTACTACATTTTCTTATTTATTTCTATTTTGTTCACCTACTCAGGGCCTCAGCTCAGTGAATCAAGGTTAGGATATTTTATTTTTTCTATATATTTTATTTTATTTGCTTGCCTGAGATTTTGGCCCTATGAAGCAAGGCTAAGATCTGTTTACTTTTCTTTTGCCCGCCTGACCCTCTTGTAGGGTTATGTGCAACATGACCATATGACTAACATTTCTTGCAAATATATGATTTTTCTAAAAATTGCATGTCCTTTTAAGTAGAGACTGCACTCAAGTGTTGGTGAGAGAAGGCATATAACTCCTTATTCTGTCGTAACTGAGACCCTTATCCAGATCTTCAAGATTGCAGGCCAATCACACGAGTCATTCAGGTCAAAGGATTTTCCCAATTCTTCGGCCTTACTATGTAAGATTACAGCTCTGCCGTGAACTGTTACCTCTCCAAATTGGCTAGTAATGACTCCAACCATTTCAAAAATATTATTCTCGCCACCTTCAAAAGGTATTGTACATCGAGCTAAAAACTCATATGCGAGAGCTGTCGTTGCAACCTCAAGGGATCAACTACACAATAACAATAACAACATCCAATGAAAGGCATTCTTCCACCACGTGCAGCATTGCACCGCACGTGAGTCAAGGGAGCGCGTTCACAGGTAGCCCCAGACACAAACCTATGGTTGTCATCCCATCCCGATTGTTCCCTGTGGCGTGGAATGCTTGAGCACTCAATTTGTATGATTTTTTCACCCAAGGCCTAGAATTGAGGATAAACCTGGATGTTACAATTACAACGTTGTCAGCTCACGAAGAGTGGGAGAGTGGGTGTTTTGCACCGTAGGTCTACCTGGGTGTGAAAGAGGATTTTTGTCAAGAAAAAGGGATCGGTTCATCAAATCCTTGTAGGATATGAACTAATTCTAAGAAGGTTGGGACGATTCGGCTCTCATGTGGTATACCATGGGAATTTAGAGGTTCTGAGTACTTGTTAACTGTTTTCCATGAAAAGGTAAACATAATAACAGGATTGTCAGATTTTTGGATCATTCCATCGTCATGGTAGGGCTCCCTTAATGAGCAGGTTGGATGGAGTAGAGATAATATAGTGGACTTGACATACGTGTGCGCAAGAAAATAAGCAACCAAATAGGTGAATAGGCCTGATGAATATTTAAAATTGTATATCTCTACAATATACAACACCATGAGCAAATAAACATTTTTGCACATCCAATTAGTTTTAGCAAAGTCTAGGCCTTGAGATTTTTGGAACATTAAATGAGATTTTTGAGATGTACAAAGATATTTATGAAAATTTTAAAATCTAGGTATTTTTAAATCGACAGAGTGGATTTACCCGTTAAACAAGCGCGTTGGATTTTACTAGCTTTTTTCCTTCCCTTTTTGGACAGTAGCATGCTCCTTTTCCTCCTCTTTTCAATCTCCCCTCTGAAAATGTCTCCTATTAATGGCTTTACTTTCCTCTCTAAGTGCATGGCACATGCCACTTCCTCTATACTTGTTTATAAAAACCATCGCTCACATGTGTCACTTGGAACGATTAATAATACGTCTGCTTTGCCTACCAGTGGTTGGGCAACTAGTGTTTTCCTTTTTAGTTCATGCATACCAACCATCATATTGTGTCGTGGTATAAAGTTTATCGCTTCAAATTCCTCAGCAAGACACTGACAAGCACAAGATTTGTCACAGTCTCTGTTTTCAATACCTAATGGAGTATCCACGAAGTGCACACCATGTGGACTGAAATCCTCTAGAACATCTGTTTCATGCAATATGAAAAACTCCTACTTAGGTGGGGCCACCGCCGTAGATATGAAATCCATTCCGTCTATCGGATTTCATACTCATTGTTAGGTCACAAATGAAAAATCAGCTAGATCCACAGCTCATATGGGCTACGCTACGTGGAACAACAAGGATGGGATTCCAAACATGGATTTATGTGTTGGGCCGTAATGGTTTTTGTCTTTCACCAACCCGCTATTCCGGTGTAATTCACTGGGATGAAGAGGAGAGAAAAATTGGGCCTGATACAAAACTTATGTGGGCCACACCCTGGGAACTTGTAGTTTTGGGAGAAATTTTACATTGTTTTCATTGTTGTAGATCATACGAGTTTTTACTTGGGTTTATCCTCTGTATGTCCATGAAAGTAATTATTCTCACCTGATGGGCAGGTTGGATTTTACATGTACAACATGATGGTCCCCACTTAGGTAGTGCTGGACAAGATTCAGGTCCGCAACAAACGGGTTTAAAGGTAGACATAGGCACGTTGTCGACTGGAGACCTTCATTTGATGGCATATAACTTGGGTGGGCCAGACATCGAAAAGAAAGTCGATCATAGTATATGACCGTCTATTTAGTAGCCTGCAAAATGGTCAGTAGATTCATGAAATGACCAACGATCTTGTTATTTAAAAAATAATTAAAAAAAACTTAACAATGATCTCGATACATTCAGAGAAATGCACTAAATTCGGATGGTCAGGATTATCCAATCCTATGGACCATCCAAATAGTGGCCTATCAGGTCAATGGTCCCAGCAGTCAAGGTATACGTTTGGCATCTTTTAAGGTGCAGACAGCGTTTCATAGAACTTCTGACAAGACCGCAGCATTACTAACATTGGCGAGCCAGATCAAGCAAAGTACAGTTAGGCTGTAAGGTTCTACTACAGCCATTCATCCCATGTGCAATGTTCATATTCTAATAGTAACTAATCCTTTTTAGTATTAAATACTCAAATAAATCAAAGCTATTTAATCATAGGAGAATCGATATCATATTGGATTGAAAATAATGGTTATTTCACTTATGTTCTGGAAAATAATAAGGCCACAGCATTAAATATCAGGGGTCTCAAGTCCACTCAGTTGGACTGCAAGTTACGGTCTACACAGTGGTTAACATCCAACCTATTAATTGAATGGAACATCCAACCCTTCCCATAGGTTTTCTCCACTATGAAGATCACCTGCTGCAAAAATCAGACCCTTCTATTTATCAAGTGGGCCACACCATATAAACAATATCTAGCCATTGATACAATTATGGTGCTCTCACTGAGTGAATGTGGTTGATTTTTGCATTAGGTGATCCTCATGGTAGGGCCAACATATTGAACAGCTTGGATGCATGTTGCTTGCAACTGAAATGTTGGAAGTTGTCTGAGCATAACTTATGATCCAACCGATTGGACTTGACTTCTTGTTAAATATTTATTATTTTCATGACCAACCTGGTTAATGATTAAAATCTCTAACGTCCCCCACCTAATAATAATTTCTCCACATTTAAAGAATTAAATATTACAACTTTTTTTTTTTTTTTTTTTTAATGACAAAATTGCCTGCAAAGAAAGATGCAAGCAAGAGTCAAAAGTATCATGCAATCATCAATTACTTTTTTAATCAAATCTCAGCAATGTATGAGTGGCAAAGTCAAACTATAGTAGGGCGTACATGGTTTCTTTATTACATCCAACCTATCACAATTATGATCACTAAGTGTAAAAATTAGTTTAATACGATTATTAAGTAGGCTGCACCATAAAAAAAACAACAACGGACCACCATAGCCCAAAAACTTCAAATTCATGCATGGGCAACATGGTGATTGGATTGGCCTGATTGATTTGTGTAGATTTGTGTACTGTGATCTTGGTGTTGTGGTAAACTCGTGGGATGGATTTGATGTCAAATGAAGAAACACTAAACTAAAAATTATTTAGGGTTCATCTGGCATGCAAAAAGTTACTTGATCATAATTTTTTACGATGGAAAATTACATCTTGATTTAACAATTTTTTCTATCAATTTTTAACTGTTTCATTGATTGTATATATAACCTGTTATGGGGGTTGGTATGTACGCCTGAAACGCTTATGTGTCTTCAAAGTGAGTCTTTCTCTCTCCTCTGGTGTGTCAAACGTGTGGAGCCTCCTTTGACAAGTGTTTTCATTTATGGTATGTTGTCAGGCTCCAAATCTTTGGTAATGGGTGTACTTGACCCAATCACCTAGTTGTGGTGTACATCAACAATTCAAAAGGCTATCATCATAAGAGTATACTCAAGACATCATTCATTTACTTGCCAAATTAAGTACATTTATTATTAAGCTTTATTTAAAAATATAAAATCTAGGCATTTACTTTCATGTCCAAGATGATAAGAGAAGGCTCGATTGGAGGCAAAAGTCATCAATATCGTCAAAAACTTAAAACATGCATATCTCGCAAATCGGAATGAGTTACTCGACGTACCATATATGATTTTGGGTAAGACAAGCTACTTTATCCAACCAACCTAGCTATGCCAAGTTGCCACGCTGAATTTGCGAGATTCCATTAGATCGACAGTCAAAAATCAATTGTATTTCCATTTTTACTATTTATAGTAAGTTTTAGTTTGATTATAACTCTTTATCCTTTGAGTTTTAGGAGTTGTGTCTAACATAAAAAGTGTTTAGAAAAATTAAGAGAATAACGTGGCTAAGCCACATAAGACACTTACTATAAATAGTAAATTTACTGTTTATAGTAAGTTATGAATTTTAGGGAGTTTTAGTTGTAGTTTAATTTTGAAACTTCTTCCAAGGCTTGGTATCCCTATTTAAAGGGTTGTAGACTTCTTTATTTCACCTATCAATCAAATTATGATTTTTATAGAATTTATTTTCTATTTTCCTTGCTTTTTTTTCTCGTGGATTCGAGAAGTCTCTGTGAGGAGTCCAGAGAAGCTACTTGGATTCAAAGTAGTTATCCTTGAGAAAGACGGTAATCAACCTCATCACATTCATCCCTGTGTCAATTAGTATCAGAGCGAGGACTCCCCTTGGGTCGATGACAAATAATGAAGGTATGAACCAAAATTCTGTAGATGGTGATCCAGGGATTCGTTATCTTTTGGAAAGAATGGAAGCTTTCTACCGGGAGAGTCAGTTGACCATATAAGGGCTGCAAACAATCCTCAACCGTATTGCGGATGTGCTAATTTTGCCCATGGTCGCTATACGACACAACACCGATTTCCGTAGAGCATCATCCAATGATGGTGAATCGCAGGCCACCACTTTGATTCTGAATAATCTTTTCTACATGTTAAAGGTAGAGATAGATTTATAGTGGCACAACATCTTTTGAACAAGGTGCACTGTAAACCAAAAAGTTTATAATGTGATCATCGATGTCAGGAGCAGCGAGAATCTTGTGTCGAAAACAATGGTGGAAAAGCTGCAATTGAAAACAGAAAGGCACTCATCTCCATACACGATTGGATGGATCATGGAGGTCAACAAAACAAAGGTAACTGAACAATACATTGTCTCGTTTTCAATTAATAAAAATTATAAGGATCAAGTACTTTGTGACGTAGTTAACATGGAAGCTTATCATATGTTACTTGGTCGACAATGGCATGATAATATTGATGCTACATATATAGGTTGGGATAACGTATTTATATTATTAAAGATGGTAGAAAGATTGGCCTCGTCCCTATGGGAACAGAGAACCAACCCAAGACTTCTAAAGTTGAGGAACAATCTCTCATACCCAAACATGATTTCGTTAAACAATATGAGGAAACAAGAGATGTAGATGCATTAGTTGAAAAGAAAAAATATATGAAGCTTGTGAACATTCTAGAGGATTTAAAACTAATGTTGCAGGAGTTTAAGGTGATTGTGCTCAATGAACTTCCTAATAAATTGCCTCCCATACGAGATATACAAAACCACATTGATCTTGTCTCAGGGGCAAGTTTGCCTAATTACCCACACTATCAAGAAGAATGTGACATTTTGTAAGCCCAAGTAAAGGAACTGATCTATACTAGCCAAGTTAAGGAGAACATGAGTACATGTATTGTGTCAACTTAAGAGCCTAATGCCAAGTACAAGAAAATGACTAATAAACATTGGCGTCAGAAGTTATCCGAGAATCATGAGGTAAGTCCCTTGATTAACTCAAGGATGAATTTTTATTTTTATTTTCAACTGGAGGGGTCTGATGTAGAACATGTCACAGATACATTCCTAGCATGGTTGGACCAAAAGAAGGTGGATCATAAATTAATCATAACTTTTGATTTAAGTATCGTTACGGCGCACCTGACCGATTATCAAGAACCGAAGCAGGACGATAACTCGAGAACGAGTTCTTTTGAAGTGAAGGGGATTGATGTAGAGTGGTTTGCGAACAATTTCATGTCTAAGATGGATCAGAGAAGGCCCGATCGGAGAAAGAAGTCATCAAGACCGTCGCAACCTCAAAACAAACATATCTCGCAAACTGGAATGAGTTACTCGACGTACCATATATGATTTTAGGATAGGACGAGCTACTTTACCCAACCTGGCAATACCTAGTTTCCCAAGCCAAATTTGCAAGATTCCATCAGATCGACAATTGAAAATCAAGTTTATTTCCATTTTTACTATTTATAGTAAGTTTTAGTTTAATTATAACGTTTTATCCTTTGAGCTTTAGGAGTTGTTTCCAACATAAAAAAGTGTTTATACTAATTAGGAGAATAACATGGTTAAGCCACATAGGACGCTTATTCAAAATAGTAAATTTACTCTTAATAGTAAGTTACGAATTTTAGGGAGTTTTAGTTGTAGTTTAATTCCAAAACTTCTTCCAAGGCTTGGTATCCCTATTTAAAGGGTTGTAGACTTGTTTATTTCATTTATCAATCAAATTATGAATTTTATATAATTTTTTTTCTAATTTCCTTGCTTTTTTCTCGTGGATTCAATATGTCTTTGTGAGGAGTCCAGAGAAGCTTCATAAATTCAGGGTAGTTATCCTTGAGGAAGACGGTGAGTGTCACGCCCCAGACTCGGTAACTAGACTTACAAGGAACTCGATAGCTAGTTCTGGCCGCAACATCCTCCGTAGTACCCCATTCTTAGCTCCTGAGGCAGATTCCGATCATGGGATCTTACAAGGAGGATTTTCATAACCATATATTCATTCCAATGCGAGCATACCCATGATCACAACAAGCAAACCTTGAAAATAACAAAGGGGCACATTACAAAATCTACTAAGTTTGAACTTTTCAAGTACATAGCTGAAAGGAAATACATCTGATGACAAAAGAAGAAGGAAAAAGATCTGCAACACTGGGGTACTCGGCTCAACTCCTATCCAAGCTCTGCCACTACGACGCTGACCTAGGATCTCCTGCACGCATCAATCGTGCATAAGCTTATAGAAGCTTAGAGGGTGGTGGAAGTGTGTGATAATGATGCGCAGAAGAATAATAGGAGATACAAGAAGGGAAACATGATCAATGTTAATATCACTAGCCTTGCCGAGGCTTGTCATGAATACAATGCAATGAGTACTGGGCACCATACCAAGACGATGCATAAAGGGTTTATATAGCCGATGCAAATGCGATGTGAAGTGATGCTAGTCCTCATATCTAATCCACAAGTCAATACAGTTCCATCATAAGGAATCTACCGGGGTCTAGTACACTATAGGATGACTGCCGCTTTATAGACCCACACAGTCAAATGAGCGTAGGAGACCTCACTACCTGCCCGTGGATAGTCAATCACTAATGAGGCTCGACGGTAGTAGACTCATTCATAAGTTGGTCAAACTAAGCCTATCAATGTCCTCCCTCATAGGCGGATAAGGCCACACCCAATCCCAACCGACTACACAATAGTGGGATTCATGGCTTAACGGTGTAAGGCCCTCGTGCGCTCATAGTTTCCACTCAGTCACGGCATTGGGGCAGATCCTTGGTACCATGGAAGTTTTGAAATTTCACCCATGGGCATTCTATGCACCCTATATGCTCAAGTAACATTTCCGGTGTCTACATACGACCATCCACGAATACCCCTGTGGAGGCAGGGCCCTGATGAAGTAGAGGCAACAATATCCATGAGATGCGATGCCAGATGCATGAGTCATGCATACCAATCATGAACTAGCTCCAAGCAAACAATGTGCACAAAAGGAGAAAACTCCATCCCTCTATCATGTCAACCTAATGACCACACACACAAATGCAATCCAATCACTCAATGATGCATATGGATCATGAGGGTGTGTCATACGAAGATGATGACTTAGAACATACTTCTTCTTCCCAATGAGAGGGAATCAAGTCTAGGTACTTAGACAATTAAATCTTAGGAACAAACCTCTAATGGGGGCCCAATACTTTGAGGTAGCCCACAAAGCTAAGGAGGACAATAAATATGCCTAAGGGAATAAGTGGTCCTAAAGAGGGCCTATGGTAGGCCTTAAACCACTCATAGTAACCCATGGGCCTACCATAAGGCCACCAAGAAGGACATCCAACCTTAACTGGGTCCCAAAAGGTAGCCCACCCCTACTTAAATATAAAGCAAGGCCTAAGGCCTAAGGCAATCCATGGCCTAGTGGGTTATACTTAAAGCCCAACTCAAAGGCAATATAGTGGGCCCTTAAGCAAGGTTTGGGCCTAACCATAAAGCTCACAAATTCATATATTGTGGTGGGCCTAGTGGGCAGCCCGGTAATCCAACCATATGGGCAATTTCTATGCTTTATCCAAGTGAGTTGGGCCTCACAACTTGGCCCAAGTACAAGGTTATTTTGCTAGGCAACCAAAGGCCCAACTACTTGCATATCATGGCCCATAAACCCATCACAATAAGTGGTAAAATCCAGGCCCAAAGGTCAAGGGACCTAACTAGAAGATTCCAAGATAAATGGGCCTACAAAGTCCAACCAAAACTATGAACATAGATCTAATAAAACCCAACTAGGGTGGGCCTCAAATGTGCACTAATTAAGCCCAAAGTCACATCAGGGGATGTCAAGATTATGTGCATGAACATCCTTAAATTTGGTGGGCCCTGCTGCCCCAAAACATGCCATTAAGGGCAGCCAGTTTGGGCCTATTGCTGAATTTCCAGCCCACCTGCTCTTGGGCATGCTAGAGTCCAGCAATAATAAATATAGGCTAAGTATTTTGCTCACTGATGACCCACACACATCTCTATGGGTCCCACCAAGTAAAAGGAATGGATGATACACATAAATTAGGTGGGCCATGCTATTGGATTGGACGTCCAGCAGCAGCTTAATGTGCCTGAGCGTCCCAAGGTGGACGGTCCTATGGGCCTATGCGGTCAGCCCAAAACACATCAAAGTGAGTCCCAAAAATGGGCAAATCCTTAGGGAGGTGGACCACGTCCCACGTGGACCACAAATAAATGGATGGCGACGATACACAACACATCAAGGTGGGCCCACAAGGAGGGTGGACAGCCAACCATGGCTAGACGTTTAGGCCTGGTGGGCTGGTCCGGCCCGCACCACGAATTGTACAAGGGTCCGTTGACCCTGAAACTTAGTAGGTGGGTCGTAATATGGGTGGGCCACCTCTCTGTAAATTTTCAGAATTTTTGGAATCGTAGAAGTATTTTATTTAATTTAAAGAAAACAGACTATCCAGAGACTATCCAGAAAATCTGTTTAGGGCAGATTTTTAACAGGCCCCGATCTGAGCTTCCAATGGTGTGGATTAATGGCCTTTAAAAATTAGGAAAAAATAATTTTTGTGTCCCCTCATATGTGTAATACAAAGTGGGGTCCATGGATGTGGCCCACCAGTGGAAAAAATATTTTATATTTAAGAACTTCCAATCTGATATGTTGCTGGAATAATGCAGAAATTACTGACTAACCACCTCACTTGGGCCACACCTTTAGGACCTCAATCAGGGTCAGATGGGGCTGAAATTTGGTAGGCTTATAGGTGGGACATATGTCTTCAAGAATCATCCATTATATGACATCAAAGTCCTCACCAAAAGACCAAAAATTAATCCCCAAAATGGTACAGAATCTGTCTAGCAGACTGGACAGCAACATATACTTCACAAAATTAAATTGTAAACATAAGTTAAATGGGGATTTAACCCATGGAATTTATGGTGTGGTCCACCCAAGTCGGTCCACAAATATCCAAACCATCCCATCACCAAAAACAAGCTTGCATGCACCCTTTTTTGTGCATTTAGGGGCCACACGTTCAATGGGAGGGACTGTGAAAACGTCCCCTCTCTATGGATAGTTAGGATCTTGTTGGTCCATAGGATGGGCCACACACACTCATAATCAGCACTCTTAGTAAGAAAAGGAAAAGCAATCGGCCATAGGGAGAAGGCTCCACCACTATTGAGCCTTCCCCAACACAATCACAACCACATATACTATACATATATAATATACAACATGGATTTCATCATGTATGGTCTGGATTTAAGATCAATGGTTGGGATATCATCCCAACCATGATGCAAGGGTCTAGATGACCCATCATGCCTAAAGAATTAGAAGAAATCCACCATGAAAGGGGTTTGTCAAGGGAATCCCCATGTATGGACATGCATGCACAAGATGGGCCCATTGGCCACATCTAGGAGATTATGTAGGATCTCCACCATTGATTGGTGGGTCCTACACATCCCAAATGAGAGAAAATAAGGGATCTACACCATGAAAAAGGAATGTACATGAAATGGGGAGCACCCACCTTGGATTCTCCACAAGATCTATATCTTCTAGCTCCCCTAGCTTCAAGGAAGGGGGATTGATGGGTGAGATGAGCTTCTAATGGAGGGATAATTAAGAGGAAAAAGGAGGAGAAGGGGCTAGAATATGAGGCTTGGTGGGGGACTTCCCACCTCTAGCAATGAGAGAGAATGAGAAGAGAGAAGGGAGAAATGAGAGGGAGAGAAGGGAGAGGGAGGAGTTGTAGCAAAATGATCATTATAAGGGTCTTGAAAAGAGCAACCATAATGCTCTCTCTCTCTCTCTCTCTCTCTCTCTCTCTCTCTCTCTCTCTCTCTCTCTCCCTCCCTCTCTTAGGAAGAAAAAATCTAATTTTTCTAGGAAAGAGGTGCTTGGTTAGAGAGTCTTATGATGAGCTAGCAAAAAGGAGGTAAAAAAGGTGGCCATAGACTAGGGGTGGGTGGTGTTTGGGGTAGTGGGTGGTGTAGGTCATGGGATTTTAGGTAGTGTGTTTGTAGTGTGTTTTGTAACTTGTGCCAAAAGATGGGACCACCTAGAAATTCATGCACACCACCCCTAAGTGAGCCACATGATCATGATCAAGGGCTCTCAACGAAATGCATACAACTTATGATTTACACGTTGGATGGATGCACAAGACACGGCGTCGGAACTGCAACGACGAAGCGGACAAGATGGCACAGGTTTCAGCTCGATCCGAGTCAGGCCTACATGACCGGACTTACGGATAACCGCAAACACTATTCGAGGGTCGCGGGTCGCTAGAATTCGATCGGTAGGACCGCAGGACCAAGATGAACGAAATGCATACCTACACACACATGCACACACATGAACTCAAGTTGGGTCTTACAGCCCGACCTCATCACATTCATCCTTATGTTAGAGTTGATTCAGAATGTAATTATATTGTTGGACATGGGACTGTGTGGCGCATTTGTGGGCAATCACTAGTGGATGGGTCCCACAAGATTTTTCCTTTGATTTTTTAATCGATGATTTCACTCGAAAGTTTGAAGATGAATTTAAACTTAAACTTTGAATGTAGATTGGATAAGAAGATGGGATGAAACCAAATAACCTCCAACCTCATCCAAACTCTCGGAGACTATCTTATAAAAGGGGAAAGAGTTCTCTCGTGAAAATCATATGAAATCACGAGAGCCTATAGATTAAATAAAGAGAACTATCGTATCCCTTATATATCCCCATCTTGCCTATCCCTTAAATGATTTAAGTCATAAACCATAATCTGGGACCATCCTTACCTTAAAATAAGAAGGATGCTCAAATCCATCTGCTCCTATAGTGGTAAGTGGACCAGTAAACTTCCGCAGTCTATCATCGACTTTTGTGAATATCCCATTTTGTGTAGACCATCAGATCCTGCCTGCCCACTCTTCCACACTGATTTTTAATGGTATCAGAGAGACTCAATGGTGGATCTCCAATTTAGTGTACTAATTGTGAAAGGTCAGTGGCCCTTCTATTATATTCATATTTTTTTTGTACCTTTATTTTAATTATTCATCGATGATCATCAGGAACAAGAAAAAATTTATGTTTATGTCATTTATTCTTTTTTTATATCTTTGCGGTATGGAGATTAATTAAAGAAGAGAGAATAATATTAAAATATTTATGTGAAGTTAAGAGTCTTTGAGAATTTGAATGATAAAGAGATTTGGGGGTTTATGATGAGGATTACCATTGAGAAAGAAAACTTGAGGGTTTTTTTAAAACCCTAAAATTTCGTTGTACAGGAAAGAGGAATCAGAAACACTGAGAAGAGTTTTTTTTATTTTTTATTTTTTATTTTTTTATTTTTTGGTTTAAAAGAGATAAATTGAAATTGAAAGATAAGAAAGAGATTTTGAGAATTTGAACAGAGATGAAATGGGCAAAGGGATTGTGGAATCTGGCTTTGTTGATATTTACAGAGGGAGATTATTTGTATTTAATGGGTTTTATATTATTATTTATAAAACCTAATAGATTGGGAAAAATCTCTATATCTCCCTCTCCATCAACGGCCGAAGGCAGGGCCATTGCCGCCAACAGTGGCAACATCTATAAGCGCCACCGTGAGTAGCAACAGCCCCACCGCGAACCCTATAATATCTTAATCTCACTTTTTACTCTCTCTCTCTCTCATCTTTTGTCCTTGAGCCTCAACCACCATTGTTACTATTGCCCATGGAAGCCGTAGGAGCGTTAGCTTAGAGGGCTTCGCCCCTCTTTCTCTTCTTTGTAAAGCCACAACCAGCAACAGCCGCGACAGCCGCAGTCCAGATGACACAAAAAGGGGATTGATAATCCTCTTGGTGCAGTTCAAAAATGTTAATTAAGGCTTCTTTGCAAGTTGTTTTTTCTGATGAAACCATAGCCTAGGGAGAGATTTAAAAAAGAAGAAGAAGATGAGAGGATGTTGGGCTTGCTTTTGGGCTTATTTGTGGGCTTGACTTGTTCTAGGTCTATAGGAGTGGGCTTTCAGCCCATCTTAAATTGTAAATGTCTTTATTAAAGACTTATATAAGAAAAAGAGAAAAGAGAGAACAACATTTGGGTTGTTTTATATATCGGCCTGGATAAATGGTTTTTGGGCCTGAATTTTGTTAGGCTTGTGTGACAAAAGATGTTTGCTCTACTTTTTTTTTTTTTTTTTTTGGTGTTAGAGGTCCAAATCTTAATATATTCCTAAGCATTAGAAATAAATAGACAACAATGTAATGTTGATCATTATTGTTCATATTCTCTTAAAATGAGGGCCTAACACTAAGGCTCGAGCCCACTAACCCTTCGTTCACTTTTCTAATGGTTTTTATGATATCATCTATGTCTATCATTTGTGCAATAATTTGGGGACCGTTATATACTGTCCACCAGTGCTTGGACAACCTATATGGGCCCCATATTTATGTACAAATTGAAATGGGCTGAATTAGAAGCCAAAATCACTTTACCTCAAGATTAAGTGTATCTTGTTAAAGACCTTTAATCAGCCATTTGTGGCTAACTTAGGCCAAGTGTTGGTAAGTGACTTGAGGTTTTTTAGCGATATCTAAAAGATCTCTTGTATTGACGATGATTGATGTATGTATTAAAATAAAAGGACAAAAAATGATAAATTTTTGGATTTTCGTAATCTTGATTATGATGTATTAATATTATGATTGTAATCATGTTAGGTGGGCCTCACATTTTGAAACAAGATAACTGAATGTGTAACCCCATGTGTCCCTTGATTATAAAATGTGTGTGCGTCCATTAATGCACGTATGCATGGAATGTAGATCCCTCTCAATGTCCGTTTAATCACTGTTGATCATAGGTCTGTTATTGATCGGAACCATTATCCACCGTGATAATCAACGTTGATGAAAGGATCCATCATCAATGATGATCATTAAAGGTGATGATTGAATCCATCATGAATGGAGGAAAATCAATGGTGATGATCAGACTCTCTATATATCTTGGCACTTGTTTCCATTAAATCTTATGATAAGGTTAGAGCATGTGCTTTTAATTAGGCTTGATATGTTTAGATTAACGCCCCATTTTCATTAGATAATAGAAAACTTATGCTAGGATAACCTATATATATATATATATATATATATATATATATATAAAGGTTGTGCATGACCTAAGTAAGAGTTAAGTCTCCTTCACCAAATGATGCATGAAACCTGAAATGAAAGGTTGCATATTATACAAATAGATTTTGATAAAAGTGACATATTTATCTTAAATTAGAGAACATGATTAATCTGCATCGCTCCTTCAGGGATGTGGACTTTTAGATCTCATATAAGATGGATTGATCACTTTTATACCTTGAAAATTTAAATAACAAAGAAATGTTAATGATTAATGCCAATAACTTATATCATAGCTAAGTAGTCGTACTTGATTAAATATGAAGATGGCCAACAAGGCATTAATTGCTGAACAACTCAAAGGTCAATAATTTGATGGCAACAACTATGAAGACCAGTCCCGCATAATGTGAAACCTTGTGGATGAGGACAATATTTCGCATACTCTAAATGAGCTTCGAGAGGAACCTATAGTGGCTAAGGATGAAAATCTAGAAAACATAGGGCTGCAGTGAAATGCTACAACAAGTAGCATAAACAAAATAATTATACCCGTGATATCCTAATTAGCACCATGCACAAATAACTCATAACAATGTATGAAGTGTATGAGACCACTAAAGGGATCTAGGATGCACTGGCGAATGCCTATATGTAAAAGTCAGATGCAAAAGTTCGGACAGTGGAACTAGAGTTTCAGGATTACAAGATACTAGTCAGTTGCCTCATTAAGAATCATATCCACAAGATAGAGCAGATAATAAGCACCCTTAGGAATGTGGGGTGCGAATTGACTGAAAATTAAAAGATAATTGCAATACATCATTCCTTGCCTGGATAATGAATGCAATTCAGTCAAGTTTAGCTAAGGCCTTTGCAACAAAGAACCACAACTAGGAAGATAACAAGAGATGATCTAAAGCTCACAATAAGGCAAAGAAGAACAACAAAGAATAGAAGTCCGCGACACCTCTCCCAAATCCCTATAAGGAGAAAGGAAAGAAGAAGCTAAGAAAATCCAATGTAGTCTATTATATCTATGAAAATTTCGGCCACTATGTCATTCAGTGCGCCCATAAAAATACTATAATTCCTAAGTACTGAGTGCCAAATATTAAATATTTCCCCCTATTTGTACCTTGGTTTTATGAACATGATAATGCTTAATCGATACATTTATGCACGTTTGTCTTGCAATGTGATTTTGAGAGCATAAGGTGAAAAGGATGTTAAAAGTATGGATTTGATGCTCAAGAATTGCCAAAGCAAGGATTGGATATTTGGAGACCAAGATTGAATATTTCAAGAGTCTGAGATCCAAGAAAACCAAGTGAAGAAAGAAGAAAATTGAATTTGCAAAATACAAAATTCAGAACTACTGAACTTGACCTGTCAATGACATTGAACATACTTCGATGCCATTGAAGGACGATCGATCACATCGAGATTTTAGTGAAAAATCAAGTTTGTTGCTGGAAAATTGGGTGTAAAGTTCGATTCCATCGAAGGCCCTTCTATTCCAACGAAGGCAAGTTTCAATGTCATCAAAGCCAGTTCGATGACATGGAGAATTTCTAATTTTTAAGCTCAACTCACTGGACAAATCTGGACCATTTTGGATTGCATTAAAGACTTATTCGATGACATCAAAGATCAGGTGATGACATCAAAGGCTGCGTAGTACGAAAAAGCACGAGTTTCTGAATTCGAATCCAATTAGGACTACTACCTTCGATAACATAAAATGCCATGTTTGATGACATCGAAGGTGCACAATGTGCGTAAATTTGAGATAATTTCTAAAGCCGGCCGAGCAAAGCCTATATATTTGGGTTCTCTAATGAATTCTAAAGACGAATTAGGGTTAGAGGAGTATAGCAAATGGTGTAGGAGCTTCCATGGAGCTCCTTCTTCTTCGTTAGGTTTTTCCATGTTTTTCTTTAGGAGTTTTAGTTTAATCATATTTAGGATTTGTCTAATCTCTTAGCTAGAGCTAAGAGGTGAAGCTTGTAGTCAATTTCAATGTCTTTCTCACTTTGATCCATGTTCATGATCTTCATGTTGGATATTTCATAGTTTATAGCTTGAATTAAAGACATATTTAATTATTACTTTGATCTATCGTTGACTCCGGGCACAATGAATGCTTAGGAACTTCATGAATGCCCTTTTTTTTTTCTATTTATAGTTGTTTGATCTATAAAATTTCTTGATCTACCATTAACTATGGGCATGGTATATGCTTAGAACTCTCTAAAATCAATTCAACACGACTGTTATACCTGAACCATTACTATGGATGTTCATAATATGAACTTAAAAAAAAAAATACAGGGCAATGCCGACGGCTAAAAACCATCAGCAATGACCTTCCTCAATGGTTAAAAGCCGTTGGATGGTCTGTCGGAAAGGGAGCGTCAGCAAACCATTGGCATCTTTTGACGGCTAAAAGCATCGGCGTTTCCGATGGTCAAGTACGACGGCCGAAACCGTCGGTGTTTGTCATGAATATTTTTTTCAAAAATAATGAAAATTAATTGTCTAATCAACATACATCCAAAACTAGATATACCCATTTCTTAGACAAGGATTATAAATACTAACACTTCAATACTGTAGCTTTCACATAGACGGTTAAAAAGTACAACAAGAATCCACATTCAGTGGGAAAAGAGGACAAAATTCAAAGGGTCGGTTTCTTCCAATCCGGGAAATTTCTCGACATCCCTATGCACAATGAGGCACATCTGAAGAATGGCTCAGATCACCAAATTATGGGCCCAGTAAATCTTCCACTTTAGCAAACTATACATTTCTTGAAGAGTAAGACCCCTTAAATTATTCTCTACAAGGCTGCGTATGAAAACCCAACACAAAATAACATACCCTTAGTTGAGCACGTAGAGCCTTGTTGAGGGCATAGTCATCTGCATGCCTAATATGAGAAACTCGCTGGAGGCGCACCAGTAACGGCTCAGCTTCTTTCTTCTTCATGATGCTCGAGGCAATAGAATGGATCTGCAAGCTTGCCTCTCTCTACGACATGGAATTTTTGAAATATCCAACATGCAGAAATTGAAAATTTGGAAGAATACATGTCATGACATGAATGGATTGTTTCCATGAGAAATACACCAACCTTTATTTGCTGGGAGGGCAAATGTCTCTGCATCCTCAATGTCAAACTTTATTCTACGTTGGGCCCCACTAATAATCACATATTCGCAATTCTTGGGATCTGTTTAGATAACAATCTCATGTTTGCAACATGCCGACTTCATAGTAAAGCTCCATATCTGATGATGAATCTGAAATCAGAATCATTAGATATCTAGAAGAACTCCAAACACAAGGGGAAACATGGCAGTGTTGTATTTGTTTCAAAATAACAGACAGTCCACATACACATGGGGATCAAACATTCAGCTGTTAAAGCCATCCATGCAACTAGGGTTGGCAATGGATTGGCTAAGCTTGCACATAGCCAACTCAGCCTGCTTAATGGCCAGTGAAGTAGAAAATGTGGCCCGTTAACCAAGTGGTTCCTGCTTGGGATGACCTTGGTCTCACTTGACTACTTTGGCCTAACACCAATGCACTATGTTTGGGTCCAAGTTACACAGAAATGAATACAGAATATTTTAGTTGCAGTTGAGCACTTGAGCATGAACCGAACAATCTAGGCAAATCAATTTTTAAACTTGATCATTTGATTTAGCATGTGAATTTCACAATCAATTTGAGACACCTTATATTAACTTGAGAAATGTAACACAAAAGATAACGCCAATGAGTGAACATACCGCCACCACAACAGGGATACATCACTTTCCCTTCACCATTTTTTAAGAAAACCAATTTAGCTACAAAAACAGAAAAACAAGAACATGAATAAGTAATAGGAAAAACTAGTAATCCAAAAATATTTCAATTTTCATATAAAACATATGAATGCACATGATGTGTATCGACTTCTTACAATAGCACCATCCAAAGACAAATATAAACAACAAATAATGAAGATAAAAGACATTATAGAAGCCATTATGTATCAATTAGAGTGTAAAATATGGATCTAAACTCAAAAGATACAAAATTATATAGAGTTTTTTTTTTTTTTTTTTTTTTTTTTTTAAAAGGAAATAGCTAGAAACCATGTAAAGTCTAAGTTGTAGTAGCATCTCCGGAATGAATTGAATAGTTTACTGCTCAATCCATTAACATGAACTACGATTTAGGAAGAATAATAACTAAAAATTAGAGAAGCTACTCACGTTCTGTGCAACTAAAGAGGTAAACCTTCTTCCCATAAAGTTCTCCCCCTTCCTCGAAAGCATTCTATCCAATGACCAAACAAATTTACAACACCACACCAGATATAAATGTTTCTGGCTATCTTAGATGTCCATTAACACTTATTGCATACACTTGCTCCATGTGTGGAGCATTAAATAAATATTAAAAGAAAAAAAGAACATCTAAATTGCAGAACACTCGAGAATATAAACATGGAGGCACAAGGACATGTAACAAACCTCTAAATTTGAGAAGTCCCAGTTGATTTTATAGACTGAATCTAGTTGATGCCACTGCAACCGATATATCATACTTGGTAAGAGGGCAAAAGTAACAGCTAAAGAACAAAGAAAATTGATAAAATATATTGTTGACAACATAGGAACTCATAACCAGTGTTCGAGTTGTTGGTATCGCTACATGTTTCGCTGGCCGGAGATAAAGATATAATATCGTCATCGCTGATAGCTGAAAATGCAGGGAAAAAGGGGGAAACATGGAGAAAATGGTGGAATTTTTTAGTGAAACTTCAGGACATGCCTAAATATACATATTTACATATTCATGAATGAAAAAGTTGTAAAAAAAAAAAAAAAAAAAGAGCATTAAATAATAAGTGTCCATTTAACGGGGGCCAAAAGGCATGCATTGTCGTAAAAAAACACTCAAATAGTAGTCAAAATGAGTTTATATAATACAAATGCAAGCTTACAAGAATGTTAAAGGGCTATGATGTTAAATCAAATCAAAATTTCATGTAACTTAAAATTGAGGAAAGAGTCCGTAGATTGCGTATTGAGTAAATTCCATGGGCCTAAGGTGATTTATGTACTTTATCTGATAACTACAGATCAAGGTTATCTTACTACGGAAACATTGGAACGAGTGGCAGGAAAATGAATCAATCTGGTCCGTCCATCTAGTTTTCCTTACTTTGGATGGTTGGTTTATCCAAATTTATAAATATCCAGTTATCATATCCATCTGAAAGATGGCCTTCAAGCGATGGTGTGAGATGAAAATAGTTAATAGACAAACATTCATCCAATTAAATGATGAAATGTGATAGACAAGATTTTCTAATTGCTGTGATATTTTTCAAAAATATCCATCCATGATATATCCCACTAAATGGACGGCCCCGATCAATACATCTCGCTGCTACCTGTAAAGTAGAGATATGGATCTACCACATTCGGGTTCTACCGTTTCATCTCCATGCAATGGGGTGTTTGAGAGAGGCCACATAAATGGTGGACTCGGCTCTTGCACAAGTGATGTAGGTGGGCAATGGCCCATGATGCAAGCAGTTGATTATGGATGTGTGGATAATCAAACAATCGATCTGAATCATCCATTTCTATCATCATCTTCATCACATGCCATTTAAAATAAGAGTAATAGGATAATCCTAACCATCAGATCAATGTCATGCAAAACAGGCAGAGACATCATTCTTAATCATCAGGTGGGCCACATGATAATTTTGGTGTACTTCATAACATTGCCACTGCCTAATGGTTTGTGTGCATCTATGCATCCCATCCCTACAGTGATGTCTATTTGTCACCCAAGCTTTAATAAGATAAAAAAGACATGAATGAAGGGGGAAAAAATAAATATAAGCTCAATACAAAAATTACGTGACACTCAAGAATTTTTCAACGGTATAAGTTCAATTCACACTGTTTCATGTGGTGTGGTGCATTTGATCGCTTTGGATATTCTTCACTTTTGGACCCACTGTGAATGCATGTGGTTTATCCATGCCATTCATCTAGGGCTGTATGACTTAATCTACAGGTTAGATGTCAAATAAATATTACAGTGGGCCCTAGCCCCTAGGAGGTTTTTAATGGTAGAAATTCAATCACTACTGTTTTTCCATGGTGTGGTCCACCTGAGATTTTGATCTACCTATTTTATTACAGTTAACATTAAAATGATGTGTAAAAATGGATGGACGGTGTGAATTAAAGACAGAGATCATAATTGGCCCACGGAGCAACGACCAACGTCACTAGCTAAACTGTGTCCCTGCGTACAAAGTATCCAATTCGATTTTTATAAAAAGCAGACACGGATTGCGTCCTACCCCTGCCCGGACAAGGACCACCATGATGTAAGTATTTTATCTGCACCGTTCATCACTTTTCTAATATCATTTTAAGATATTATACAAAAAATGAAGCAGATACATGGCTCCAGTGGACCACATCAAAGGAAGTTGCAGTGATAATGACACCCACCATTGAAACCATTCTAAGGGCCACCATGATGTTTTTCTACCACCCAACCTATCAATAAGGTCATGCAGACTTGGATGAAGTGAATGAGTTAGATCTAAAGTTCAAGAGGACCCCACCATTGAAAATAGTGGCGACAGTGACATCCATCGTTCAAAACTTCTTGGGAGCTACAGTAGTTTCCAATCAAGCTGATATTTTTATTTTCACTTCATCTATCTCTATATTAACTTATGAATAGGTTGGATCTTAAAAATACATCACGGTGGGCCTTATAAATGTTTCAATGGTGGGTGTGATTGCTCCCTTGGTTTTCTGTGGTGGGTCCACTTGAAATTTAGATCATTCTCATTCTCTTTGTAATGCCATAAAACGATCTCTCCAAATGGTTGGACGGTATGGATACAACACATGCATCATGGTGGGGTCCACAGAGCTTGGTGACGTCACTTCAGTAGTGATTTAGCTACTAACCTTGTCAGCATCCAATCTGCGCCCCTTAAAACGAAAACAGATCGCATAGTAACTCAGTACACTAAGCGTACTGAGTAAACTCTGTGGGGTCCACCATGATTTATATATTATATCCACTCCTTCCATCCATTTTACCAAATAAATTTAGGACTTGAACCCAAAAATGAAGAATGTCCAAGTCTTAAATGGACCACACCACTTGAAACAGTGTGAATTGAACATCTACCATTGAAATTTCTAGAGGGCCACTAAAGTTTTGGATCAAACTTATATTTGTGTTTTCCCTTCATCCATGTTTGTGTGATCTTATGAATAGGCTGGATGACAAATAAACATCATCATGGGGCCTATCAAGTTTCAACGGTGGAAATCATTATTCCCACTATTTCCTGTGGTATGGACGACTTGAGCTTTGTATATACTTAAATTTTGATCTCAACCCTTAAATGAGATGGAAAAATGAATTGACGGTGTGGATTACCCACATACATTCACCATGAGCCCAACAGAGTTTAATCAGTACAATAAGAGCGTGCATATTGAGTAACTCAATACGTAATCCCAGTTCCCTTAAATCTGAAATTTGATCCCTAAAATGCATAAAAACCCCGAAAATTCCTCTCCTTCCCACCAAAATCTCCGGATTTTCAACCCAAAAATCCCTCTTCGTCATCCCAATTTTTATTTTTATTTTTAAAAAAAAAACCTCGATTTTCCAACAAGATATCGAGACGACGAAAAAATCGATTTTTTTGGGGTTGAATCTTACCAGAAAGGTTACCGATCTGCACTCAACAACCATGAAGCTCTTAAAAAGCGCATCTTCAAACAGATCTGGGAGAAAAATAGGTATTTTCTTGTGCTTTTTATTTTTAATTTTGATGATTTTATTGCTGACAACATCCCCTTTTTATTGTGGGAAAAGTGAAATTTCGGCGACATTTTGAAAATATCGACGATACCAAAATTATCGGCAAAACCTAGCACCGAAACAAATAAATGGGGTTTTGGTATCGCTGAGCCAGCGATACTGATATTATCGGCGATAATTCGATATTATCGCTGATAATTTAAACACTGCTCATAACATCACTCAACATGTGCAAGTGTCTTTCTTTAATAGTAAGAATAATGTTATTCGTACCTAAGAAAAAGCAAAAAGATAGAGGGGATGGTGAGGGTCCACTACTCCCCAACCCAACCGCATCAAAGTAGCCCAATCACCCATGAGAGCTTCCCTTTTATAACTCACAAACAACTTATGACCCAAACACCCATGAAATAGATATCTACGTATGCCAAGGCACATATGGTTGCACATACTTGTGCATTCTCATGTATCTACTGATGAGAAGCAAAGTAACAAAACCTATTACAGTAATTCCATAACTAAAAATATCCGTTGAAGTCATGCACATGGCATATTGAACTGTAGCAATGTTTGATATCACATTGAAAAGTAGATGTACTGATTGAAGAAGAAAAAAGAATTGAAATAGACCTCTGTGCCAAGCAGAAATGCAGCCTGCCATAAATCTTCCTACAAAACAGAAACAATTTTTAAACAACAAAAAGAAAAAAGAAAAAAGAAAAAAATAGCATGTGACTGTTAGAGGACATGTAACGCTGGTACGAGTTGAAGACAGCTAGGTTACTAGTAGAATAAGCACTCTCCACTACAAGACATTTCTTCCTGCTTGGGATGACCTTGATCTCAATTGAACTGCGACAGACTCAACAGCACAAACACAACTCAGGCCATCTCTTCACAGAACAACTGATTCATGGGATTCATCATTCTGGATTATTCATCTTGTTACAACTATCGTTGATCAAATGTAGACCAGTTGGTGGCAATTCTAACCATCCATTTCTTCCTACGTGTGGCCCACTAGGTAAATTGAGCTGGATTCCAGGGCTTATCACGCTTACAACGTCCCGGATCCCATGCACATGCATCACATATTTCGTCCTTCCTAGGCTCATTGTAATCAGATCATAATGTAATTATTTCATGGGAACTTTTACATGCAACCATGGAACATCTTAGAATGGTAGGCCACACATGAAGATGACCTGGATACAAACTTTGAACAATCGGTTCGTTCGGTGGGCCAGGAATTAGATAAGAAAGTTGTTGCCATTTCTCAAATCATAAATAGCAACGAGAAGTGTGTGTGTGTGTGTGTGTGTGTGTGTGTGTGTGTGTGTGTGAGAGAGAGAGAGAGAGAGAGAGAGAGAGTCAGTTTCATGAAACAGATCTGGAGAATGGAAACATGTCCTGCTTACCTCATTGATGTGAAGCAAGCCAAGGCCGATCTCCATGCAATGTTAAAACTTGGTAAGCATACCATCTCGAGTTCCTTACACATCCTTCCGAGAGAGGACATCATTGCGTGGATGAGCTTCTTCCACTCGAACATCTATTTCATCTCCAACCTGTCTCCCCACTGACACCAAAGCGGAACCTTGAATTCCAACCTGAACATAAAGAATTAACTCATCTCCAACCTGACTCCCCACTGACTACATGCAACAATGAACAAGGCCATGGAAGTTTTGGTGTACCTTTGATGTTATTATCAACATTGGACATGATTTTCTTCCCCTACTCATAAGGACGCCAAGCTTGTTATAGGTTGATGACTTAGCCAACAAGATCCTACGAATGGAGTCTCTCCCTCAGGTTACAGAGAAAGTGAGAAGCTACAGGTCATACAGAAAGTGATTAGCTGCATGAACAATTGGGTAAGCCTCAAAAGAATCCTCAAACTATTCTAAGGATGATTTCGTCTAGTATATACTCTATCGGATGAACTGTTAAAAACTTAATATTCTCAAATTATAGATTTATAATTTCTGTAAAATAATAACAAGATATAGCCTTCAACAGATCATAGAATTCCTCAAACAGTTGAAGCATAAGTTGGCCATTGATAGATTGGCAAAATTTGATTCTTTAATGTGTCATGGATACTAATGCTGCAACGTAGATGACAAGGTAGAGTGAGAAGAATCGGAAATGGTGTAGCCATTACACCTTGCAAATTGGGTGTGTCAATCAGGACCTTCCATCTGGTGGACCCTGATGAACATGGATGAAAGATAATTAAAGATCTACATGAATCAAATTATTATATCCATATGATCAGAGAATGGTTGAAAACAAGATGGCTAATGGAGATATTCAATATAGGCATGTTACCGAAGTTTTTGGTAGATAATCCTAATTTTTGGACTAAAGAAGGTTCACAACAAGCCCTACCTAATGTTTAGAAGGTCCTCTTCAAACTCTAATTTCATATTGAAACTTAGAAAGGGTAACATAAGAATCATGTAGCTGACCTGTATTTAGTCACAAAGTAATGAAGGAATGTACAAATCTCTACTATAGCCAATTCCTTGCCAAGGCATAGCCTACAACCTCCTCCAAATATCAGGAAATGCTGATGAGACTCCAAGCTATTGTCCTGCATTCAATGATCATTTGTATCTCATCCACCATAAATAAATAAATAAATAAAAGAAAGAAAGATAGTGCATCAAATAATGTTAGCCTCTGTCGTGGCAAGTTGGGTTTTTGGGCAAAAGGAAATGACATATCATTCTTCTTGCTGTCTTTTAGGCTATATTGGTGGAACATAATAATCACTGCTTTAGGAATTCCTCAGTCTCAGCTGCAGGAGTGTTCTCTAGAGTGCTAGTTCTATTTTGGGATTAGGCTCCGTAATGTTGTTTTTACCAGGTTTGGTTACCGTGGGGCAGTTTTTTATAGTTTTTGTTTTTCCTTGTTTCCTATAGCTTGCTGTTTTTTCTCTCTTGCCTTGTAGGCTTCGTTTCTGTTTGTTTCTTTCAATAAAATTTTCATCTTTCAAAAAAAAGTGTAGAACAATTTCTTGCCATTACTTTTTTTTTTTAGTTGACATTACTATTGAAAACCTAATCTTTATATTTTGGATTCTGGTTTCATCTAACTTGGAATTTTTCTTAGCATTTCATGGTTAGCTTTTGTTTCCTTCATTGCCAGGGCTGTCAATGGACAGGATGGCCTAATGGCTTCTATCCTATCTTGCTATGGGCTAGGCACAACTATCATTTTGAACCTGTGGAATAGAGCATGGCCAGGTTACCAGGCCCAAAAAATGGGCTAGTCTTGTGCCCGGATTTTACAAAGTTTTTCTTTCTTTCAATTGACACAGTCCTGAGCTTGCATGCTTGCTTCCTTATATCTGTCATAGGCCAGCCCCAATACTGAGTTTTTGGAACTATGGGGTGTGCATCTGATAGTTGGCTTGGGGGTTAATATTGGGTGGAATCATGCTTGCATGTGAGTGGTGTCAATGTTAGCCTCTATCGTGGCAAGTTCAGTAAAAGAGAGGGTTGATGTTCAGTGGACAACCAACTATAGAACTTTTGCTAATATATCATTGAAACCCAACCACGAATTGGAGAAAATTAAGATGATGATGATGACAGGAGACAAATTGTAGATACAGATGTGCACAGTCCCAGCACAGATCCTACAGATATGGATTTTAGGGTACATTGCTTTGTTAAGTTACATGTTTACATACCTAAAATTCAAAAGCTCGGCTAACAAGGTTAAGACCAAAGCTTACAAGGTGCTGAAGAGGTATAACAGTGTGCTGTAACAAATGAGAATGCTGCATTACAAATCAATGCTTTCAAGAAAAGAAAAGAAAAAAGAAAAAAGAAAAAAAGGAAAAAAGCTGGAGATCAAACTCACCCTGCAATTTCAACCACCAGCTTGAACTGTGATATCATCCCCATGTCCATAGATTTACATGCGTTTACATATGTAATTATGGTAAAACCTAATAGTTGATATGTGTTCAACTGCAGTTTGTACAACTTTTTAGTGGTTCAACAGATAGCTCACAATGGTTCAGATAGTTTTTGAATTTCTAAGTGGTTTGGATCGAACTTGTGAAGCAGGCCATACACATCCACCACCTGACAAAGGGCCACAATAACTTATCTCTAAACCCACTTCATTTATACATCATACAGCCTAGCCTGCGATGAGCTCAACTACAAGCCACATCCAACAGAAAACTTGTAACTGTAGCAGCTACTGGCCCCATTCATCAATATTTATATTTTACATAACTAACCAAGATTGGTCACTTCTCAATGAAACCTGCAAGGGAGACAGTATTAAGTGATTGCAACCATACCAAAGCTCAATCTCATAATTAATGAACCTGAATAAAAGGACATCAACTCAACTCTCTTAAGACATTGGCTCATTTGATTTTCTCAAAACAAAAACAACCAAATCTCTGGAAGAATAAATGCAACCAATATATTCAAGTACGTTGGCAAAGTAAGGGTAAAACCAAGATTGGTCACTTCTCAAGTCCGCACATGTAAAATCATGTTAAACTACTTCTAATGAGATCATGTGCTAAATTTACTGCCCAATTGGCATAACTAACAAACATCTCTATATCTCTAATATATATAGCACGAGTAGCTTTGGATAATTTTACTATAAGCATGAAAAGTTACCGTAAGGATGCAGAAAAAGTGATCTGTGATATCGTCACCTTTAAGCAGCCCACTTTGCTGCAATTGTGAAATATAATGGGCATAAGATGATCATTCATACCAGGAAGTTCACAAATCTGACACCATTCAGCGAACAGATGAGAAACCTGCGACATTTTAATGGACATCATTGAGAAAAGCAACAAATATAACAATCTACTAGCTGCTTAGTGATTGTGCCCATAACAGATCATTTTGCAAATAAATGGACTGATTATGTCTTTTCCCTATATCAAGCACCAAAATTTTCATGTGTGGCATGATGAACTTCTTTAACAGTTTAGGATGTGTTGTTGTCTTCTATTCTACTTGAAAATCTCTGTTTTCTCGTGGAAAATTGTTAATGTAGTAGTCCCTTTGGCCACTATTTAAATATATGGGACTGTTTAGCACCACAGCCATACATTCGGCCATTGAGTTACAAATCCACTCATTAGGCAAGTCACCGCGTATGAGAACAACAGGCAGTTCAATATGGCCATTAAGTTAGTCCCATTTGCATATATCATCACCAACATTATATCTTCTATTGTAGGCAGAAGGATTATTTTACAGCTAAAGTGAACTTCATTTTCTATTTTAAAGCAATGAACACAATAAAAAAAACTTCATTATGTGAAGTGTAGAACATGAGGGAGAACTTCGATGTGCGTCCATTAGCATTCAAAGCAAAACATTGCCTTTTAGGGTTGTTTCACTTTGCTAAGATGGACTGAGGATATAAGAAACACATCATACATCCATAATCAATCTACTGACTAGAAAAATATATCATGGAATCAAAGAGAAGAAAAAGTTAATGGGAGAGGACAGATAATTGGCCTGACCTCTAAAATATCATGTCATATGAAAGTACATAGATCAATTTCACTTACAACCAAATAGAGTGTGGGCCATGCAGACTATGGATTGGTGCTTTCCAAATACTGTGGAGTGTGGAGGCCACCCTCTAAAGTAGGAGAATGAAAGAAAAGATGGGGTTAAGAAAAACACCTCGAGAAAACTTTTGCTCATATTTTTCAGTCATGCGGCAGTCAATAAAGATGACTAGCTTAGGAATCTGAGAATTTTAATTTTTCCTGTAAAAGAAATATACTCGAGAAAACTTCCACTCAATTTATCAGTCATGTGGCAGCCAAAAACATGACAAGGTTAGGAATCTGAAAATTTTAATTTTTGCTATAAAAGAATTATACAATTTTGTCTCTAGGTTAATCTGAAGATATGGCACAAATTAATCAACATACAGAAAGTTTTCATCAGAATTCTGGAAAATTGAAACGGTTATCTCATATTCTAATAATGAATTCATGACTCTAAACTTAAAAAGATGCTACAAAAAAAAAGTATAAAGGAACTCGCAACCAAAAAGTAAGCTAAATAGTTCCTCAAGAAAATGTATTTCTGATTCAGATAGCCTCTCCTGTAAAAGAAGAGGCTCAACAAATGAAACTAAGGAAATACTGTCAAATACAAAAATGATGGGAATATAGCCAAACTGCATTGGATCTGCAAAATATTACCAAATGGCCATTTTCATTGTGTTGGAAACATCCACATTGGTTTTAAATATCAAAATTATGCTACTTGATAGAGAACATCCACAATCACATCTACACAAACTCTTTTACAATCCAAACAGTGTAAACAAAAAGCAGCAGTAGTTTTCTGCAAAAAGAATTCTTTTCCACAGATTCCTCGTATCCAAACAGGGCCTAGGTTTACTTCGATGGATAAATAACTCTAGCATTTTAATTCCTATTGAATTTAATATAAAAGATGAGATTAGTTTCTCTTCTTCAGTTAACTCAATCTTGCAACGTCTCCTTTTTCCATTTTACAGGTTAGATCCATTTACAATCAGTAAGTTGTGGATCTCAACTAGCAGAATATCATGTAGCATAAAGAACAAATGTTAGAGTTGCATGCAAACTTTAGAAAATGTGCAGCCCATTGGCTCAAACCAAGAGCTGAGAAGAAAGGGAATGGTGGTCATCTTTGAAATTCTAGGGCATTGGTGTCTTATGGTACTCAAGAGCACAGGCAAAGTCAAAGAACTAAGGATATAATAGTAGTTGAGTATTGACCACCTACTAGACCAGAACAAAACTGTAGCAGTTTGTGCTCTATGAAATCAGCCTAAATTTTCACCTTGAAGTTTGCTTAGCTGCAAAATCAAGGGTAATTGGATTGTTTGTGAAACTCAGGAACAACATGTTTTGGACCTTTGGTACAACCCAAACCAGGCTTTTACAGGTAGAAATATTGCCAATGCAATGTATAACCAGATTGTTTGGATGAGAATAGGGCCACAGTTTCACTATGTAGAAAGAGGATTTATTCATTTCCACTTCATTTCCAAGAAGAAATGAGTCAAAAATGATTTTCTTCATGACCATGACAACTTACATCCCTACATTTCATATGCATACCTGCATACATATATAATAGGTAAGTTGCACTCAAATAATGAACTCACTTAGCGGGCAATCATTGCTTGGGAATTTGCAATTGGGACAACAACCATCAAAGGCCATCCTACAAGCTTTGCTAAACCAAAGTCAGGTATCTTAGGTATATAAAATACAAAACTAATAAAATGCCAATAGCACAACTGATAATCATTACTATGACAACCTAAAGAATAGAAAGCATTCCTAGATAGGTCATCCTACAAATGCCTCTTTAACAGGAGGTAAGTTGTACTCATGCGAGCATGCATGCACAGATCTTCATGGTTGGGCAACACTGTTAGTTGGATATCACATGCCACAGCAGGTCTCACACGCAACCAGTTGCACAAATTTCTCATCTATAGCTAGTGGTGTCGCTTATTTTAATCTAAGTTAATAATCAAGCACTTGTATCTCTTTACATGTGGCAAACACTTGAGAAATCAAGACTGTTCATCTGCTAGCCCCTAAAGACAATGGGCAATGTGTTACAAATTACACTGGTTGGATCCTAGGCACTGATTGGAAGGCTTTTGATGATTACAAATGGACGATTAGAAAAAAAAAAACTGAAAAATAGTCTTTAGTTTGATGAAAAAAGAAATCCCTAAAATTAGTGGATAGGATTATCCAAACCATTACGAGTGTTGGAGAATGGCCCACCTGCACTAGGGATAGATGAATGCCTTGGCGTCCACATATGCTGTGTATCAAGATAAGAGTACTTGACAACCAACTTTAATGTAAGCATTAAGCACCGGATACTTTCCCATATTATAATACCGGACTGAAAGGGCAAGAGGAAGAAGAAGAAAGGGTCGTTGCATACAAGTGGTTGTAGATGATCAGTTTTTTATAGAATTATATATTAATGCAAAGAATACAACCAGCTTCATAAAAGCACATTGATAACATATAGAGAGAACCGGGTATAAAGAACAAGGAAAAGGTAGGTTATATTATTTTTTTCCTGACCTTCATGAAGAGTTGATAGACTGCAAGTCCAATACAAGTCCTTTGTGGCAAATTTTTGGGAGTTGAATTTTCCATACATTTCAACCAATTTAAATATGCATAAGAAATAAGTTTCTAGACATGGCAAAGTACATAATATCACTTCTTGGAAAATATATAGAATCTGAATGTATTCATGGTCTTGGAACATACATCTTTGGAAACCCATACACTAAACTACAGAAGGCTACGAAAGAAGAAAAAAATAGCTCGATGAGGATGTTACCTGGCTCTGGTTTCTGAACTCCTCTGTTTCTCATTGCCTCTCTCACTCTTGTCACTTTGTTCCATTGGCCAACACTTGCATACATGTTTGCTAGAAGAACATAATCCCCACTTTCAAAGAAGTCTCTCGTCTTTGAAAGAAGTGAATCCAACTGTCTGTAGATGAAACTATGTATGAAGAAGTTGGACAAAGCAAAAACTTTCAAGGGGAGAAATCAGAAAAGAAAACAAATAGAAGAGAACTACCTTGATGTCCCTAGGATATCCACTCCATCCATTAGAAGTTCAAAAATAGGACAGGAACCCAAATGTGAGGCAGATAAAATAATTAAAAAAAAAAAAAAACAATGGATTCCATGTTAGGTGTACCTATTGTATAAACATTGATGAATCTTTCTTAGAAAATAATAGGCGAGAGAATTCTAGGTACTTAAACAATAAATCTTGTATTGAAAGAAGCCAAGCCAACAGTTACAGTATATTTTAGGGAGCTTTTTAGCATATGCTGGGTATTTGGCACTCATATCAGCTGACTTCGGTTATCCTTGATATCAAACCGTAATGTCATGCATTCAATAAGAAGTATTCTAGAACTCCCCACAATACATACATTGTGAAATTGTACAATTGATCAATGAGGTGCACAATAGAGAAGTCAAGAGTTAAATTTTAAAAATGAGTAGAAATACTGAGGGAGTGTTTGTGTGCTAGAAATACAAGCTGAATTTAATTCCTCATATCAGGTTCGACCCTAGCTCAGATAATAGATGCATGGTGCTACAACAAAAAGGTGCATTTAATTCCTCATATGCACTACACTGCAGATCCAGCATGATAGGTAGCTAGCCATGCAAGGGATTGCAAACAAAATAGGGAAGAACTTTGTAGGGAATCCCATTGCTCTAGTTAAGACAAACCAGTGACAATACCCACAAAAGTAGGAGAGTAAAGAAAAAATTCCTGAATATACCGATAGATTCAGCCATAGTAGAAAATCAAGTTTAGATAAAAAGCTTCCTCTTCAGAAAATACTCATCTGAAAGTGCAGCTTTCTCCAATACAACAACTTACCACAAGCAATACATGTTCATGAATAAAACCACAGCAAAAACAAATGGATGCCCACATTATTATTTACTAGGGATGCTTTTTGGATGTACACTCCAACAATGGAAATGTTTTCAAGCTAACACTGACTAAGAAAAATTTGCTATTAGGTGCACAGAAAGAATAATCCAGACATTTTCTTCTTGTATAATTGTTTTGGTTGTTTGATATTAAGGGTCTGGATTCTAAATGGCAACTACATTATTTTCAAGATTGCCTAAAAGAAATGTAACTGCAGTCGGAGGTTTTTTTTTTTTTTTTTGAAGAATCCAATATGAAAGCTACTTCCTCACCACTAGCCCAAGTATAGAATGCCAAAAACTTGTGCATTCGTAGAACTGCCAAGGACTTAGCAAATAGAATAGGCAAATGCAAAATCATATCCAGACGGATCAAGAACCCTCCAACTCCTTGTGGAGGTTGCTTTCTGTAACGCCCTGAAAATCGGGGGTTGAGCATAGACTCAACTCCCGAGCTCCAACGAATCACTTATGCAACATAGATAATAATGATTCAATTGTTGTCTATATTAGTGCCTTAAACATGAATGGGATTATACCAAAATAACATATCATACTCTAAAGGCAATTGAAGTACGCTAACGGAAGATTGTGATATGTATATAAACTGTGCAAAAGTAATAGCAAGCCCTCCGAGTATGAATGTTGCTAGGTTAAATAATTACAAGTTTAATTCAAAATATAAAAAATTAGAATGTGTAATGTTCTCTATCCAAAACCCTAAAGCCCCGTCAGCGCAACTCCAGGTCTACATGGACCCACCAAAGCGTTGCATATAGGAGAACTCCTCCTCGTCATCGTAATAGTCCGGCTCGCCTCATAAGCATCGCCATCACCTGTAGCTAAGATAGAGTCTGGTTGGTGTTTAAAACACCGTCCCAGAACGTGAGAGTGAGTGATTAACTCAGTGGAGCTATAAGGCAAAGGTTAACATGTTATCAATTCAATCAAGCAGTAATGATAAAGCAATACAATCAAGCATCCCTAAGTACTTTGGTTAATGCAAACATGATATGTATTAATGATGCAAGCCCTCGCCTGCACTCCCTTTATGATCTTCCTCTTATGGTCGCAGCATGCACCCCTTCCTCTGTGCACTTCCTCGCCAAAGCACTGTGCAATGCGATGCATGGTCGTGTTAGCGAAGTTCTTAATTAGACATATTCATATAGTAGGATTGGAAAGCTAAGGCACCTCCCTTTATATCACAACCCAAACATTGATCCATCTAGGGTTATCAATCCTAGCAGTCACATACGATAGATGGTTTTCAGGTCGCTATAGAGTGGCTTATCACCGTCAGCGTAGGCCTGGTTTATACTCTAGTTTACTATGGAAAGGCTTGTCACCTCAACGTAGTTTCTAGGATATGCTCGAGGTCACTATGGGCTCATCACCTGATCGTAGGCCGACAGCTTGAATACAATGTCCCATATACCACCATATTCGGCTCATGAGTTTGGGTTGCTCACTGGTTACTACGAGGAGTCTCGTCACCCCAGCGTAGGCCGACAACACGAACACGGTGTCCCATACCACCATGCCCAGCTCATGAGTCTTAGCAGATCTAGGTACCAAGGTTAAACAGATTTGGCACTGGTAAGTTGGTACCTTAAATTCAAACAGTAGCGTCCATACATGGTGAACATACATCCGGCTAATCGGGTTACTTGACAAGCTCGACTAATACGAGCGTACGTTGACTTGGTCAACATGAAATGCATAAGCATTCCGTGTGGCCTAACCACTGCCGTCAAACGACGTACGACTCAGATTCGTTGAACGTATCCGTCATGGCTAAATCAATTCGGCCACCGATCATAAACAATTACCAATTGCTTGGGCTACATTGTAGCCCTAATCACACTTCAAACATTAACATTCACGTGTAACAACTAAAGCTAGCATGTGACAACTAAATCTAAATATAAATCTTATATGAGCATTTCAACATAACACATACTACACATGTTACAATACATAGGCAGTTCATCCATCAATCACATAGTAGTAAGGTTGGTTATATAAAGAAACTGTAACCATAGATAAGGGGATTGAGAATCCTATCTCAACACCCTCATTACATACATTTAAAATAACATTTTCTCATTCAGGCATTTTATCAAACACTTAGTCTACACATATTACATACATGTAATAAATCAGTTAAAACACATGTTATAGCAAATCCTCCTACATAGCACAACAATCATGTATTAGCAATCAATAATCATAGCAAGTATAAAATATAATTCTATATTCATTCAAACATTTTAACAAACACTTAGAATGCATTCAAAATAGCCTAACCAACATATATATAATATGTTGAAACATTCTAACTACGTATATGTAATAGCACTCAAGTCTGTCATAAATCATTAACTAACTTTGAAAGCCTTGAAAACCATAACCTAAATATTTATAGTCTACACCTTTCGCCGATAAACGAGTATCAAACTCAGTTTGTATGTTAAGTCTTTATCTATGGCACGATGGCCACCTATAGCATGAAATAGGTTAGCTATTTCATCACTTACACTATTTGAAACCCTAAAATAGGTTAGGGTTAGGATCTCTTACCTAAGAGTGAAATCAGAATCATCAGAATAGCGATATAGAAGTGGTAGTTAAGCACGTGGAGTGACGGGATTGAATCACAGGAACAAACGCCAATTCTCTCTCTCACTTTCTCTCTCTTTTCTATCTTTCTTTTTCTCTTCTCTCACCTAGGGTTAGAAATTCGTATGTGAAGGGTGAGAGAGGGTTTTGGGCCTTTATATAAGCCCAGAACTGATGAGAATGGCCCCAAGGCCATGGTATACTTAGGTTATAGCCAAGGAGTGGCCGTTTCGGTCCAACGAAGCTGTTCTGGAGGCCCCTTTTCTATATGTGGTTGGACTTAAGCTCCTTGTCATTGGATCTAGGTCAGTTTAAGATCTCGGTCCAATCAGATTAGTGGATCGGCCGCGGGGGACCAGTTGCAGTTCAACGGTCACCGGTACTCGATCAGGGTCACAAGTGCACTGACATGTGTTGGAAATTTTTCCTGATCCGAGTGTGTAATTGGGTCAGAATATGACGATCTAAATCCTTAGATTTGGCCTGCAAGCGAACAACTCAATTCACTTAAGTTTCAGTTCATTTCCTAAAGATATTTACGTTTCTCACACACTTCGCTCTAAGCTCAAGTTATTCATTTCTGGATACCTTTAGGACTTGATTTCCGAGATGGTTGCCAAGTCCAGCTAGGTGGTTATAACCGTATAGATTTGAAAAAATTAGACTTTCGACATGCTGTCCAGGTCCGATACGGAGTTTTGATGCGCTCCCAAGAGCAACTGAGTTTTGAGATGGATCCTAAGTTTTTAAGCAACGTAGCGTTAGCGATCCTACAGATTTTGGGTCATACAGATCGTATTTAAAGTGATTAGTGCTAATTTCATAGATAATCTAGTTTAGCACCTAATTAATCCACATCTAATTTCTAAAGGGATTTGGTCCTTGGTGATTTCTGCCTGAGGTGGTACTCGGATCTTTATATGAATTTTTTTAAGACGTTACAATCTACCCCCCTTAAAGAAAATTTTATCCTCGAAATTAGTACCCTTTCGTACTCCTCGATAATCTGAAGGTAGTTCTTTCGGACCTCGGCTTCTGTTTCCCAAGTAGCCTCCTCCTCAGTATGGTGTGTCCACAGTACCTTCACTAGTGGAATCACCTTACTGCGCAATACCTGCTCCTTCCTATCCAGAATACGCGTCGGTCACAGAACATAATTAGCATCTTCACTCAACTGCACCTGCTCCCATTTAATAATGTGGGAAAGGTCAGGAACATATTTCTTCAACATCGACACATGAAATAAGTTGTGCAGGCCTACGAGTGGTGTGGGCAAAGTCAGGCAGTACGCTATTACCCCCACTCGTTCCAGTATCTGGAATGGGCCAATAAATCTCAGCGTGAGTTTCCCCTTCTTGTCAAACCAAAGAACTCCCTTCATTGGGGAAACTTTCAAGAATACATGGTCCCCGACCTCAAACACTAGCGGTCGACGCCTGATAATGTTGATCTTTTCTGAAGTTGCTGAACTAACTCTAGGCCAATCAAGCTCTTCTTGCCAACCTCTGCCCTAAGTGTGGTGCTCGACAGGGACGCCCATGTAAGGCCTCATAGGGAGCCATGTCAATAGTCGCCTGAAAACTGTTGTTATACGTGAACTCCGCATAAGGAAGACAATCATCTTAATTATCTTCGAAATCCAGCACACAAGTTCGCAGCATATCTTTCAACACCTGATTTACCCGTTCCATCTGCCCGTCAGTCTGTGGGTGGAATGCGGTACTGAACTTTAATTTCATACCCATTGCTTCCTAGATACGAATTCAGAAGATAGATGTGAATCACGTGTCTCGATCCGACACGATCTCCAGAGGAACTCCATGTAGACACAATCTCCTTGATATACAACCTGGCCAACTCGTCTGCGTAGTTCGAAACTCTGATAGGGAGAAAATGGGCCGATTTCGTCAACCGATCCATGATCACCCATATGGAATCATGTCCCTTCCTTGTCTTTGGCAGCCCTGAAATGAAATCCATAAAGATGAAGTCCCACTTCCATTAGCTATAGGCATAGGCTGAAGTAGACCAGGAAGTCGGCGATGCTCAGCTTTGACCTACTAGCACGTGAGACAACGGGACACATAATCTACTATGTGGACCTTCATGTTGTCCCACTAGTATGACCTCTTCATATCACGATACATCTTCGTACTGCCAAGATGCATCGCTATCCTCAAATTGTGAGTGGCTTCGAAGACTTCCTTTCTCAAGTCATGAAGATTTGGCACGCATAGGTGGCCACGATAATGTAAGCTCCATCCGTACCAACTCTCCACTCAGAGTCTTCTTCATCACTAGCTCGCCTCCTCATCTTCACTAACCATTTATCCTCCCCCTGAGCCACTATGATTCGGTCATCAATAAGTGGTTGCGCATGAACATGAGCGACGCTCTTGAGCGGCTCATCAACAATAATCTTTAGCTCGAAGTCTCGCACAAAATTTACCATGTTTCACTTGCCTATCATCAGTGGAGCCGCAAATGCTATAGCCTTCTTGCGGTTCAACGCATCTGCCACAAGGTTAGCCTTGCCAAGATGGTAGGAGACCTTGAACTTGAAGTCCTTCAAGGTTTCTATCCATCGCCGCTGCCTCATATTCAGGTCCCTCTACGTGAATATGTACTTGAGGCTCTTGTGGTCGCAAAAGAGCTTGAACTCCTCTCCATAGAGGTAATGTCTCTAGAGCTTCAATGCAAAGATGACGGCCGCTAACTCTAGGTCGTGCGTAGGGTATTTTTTCTTGTGTTTCCTCAACTGTCGCAATGTATAGGCAACAACTTTATCCTTCTATATCAGAACGCAACCCAAACCCACTCGAGAGGCGTCGGTGTATATAGTATACTTGACCCCTTACTCTGGTAATACTAACACAGGGGTAGACGTCAACTTGTCCTTCAGCTCCTGAAAAGCTGCTTCTACTTTCTCATTCCAGGCAAACTTGAGATCTTTCCAAGTCAGCTGAGACAATGGTCTGGCTATCTTGGAAAAATTCCGAATGAATCGTCGGTAGTAACCTGCCAAGCTTAAAAAACTCCTCACCTCAGTAACTGAACCGAGATGCTCCCAGTCCTAAATTGCAGCTACCTTAGCAAGGTCCACAACCATCCCTTCCTTGGACACCACATGTCCCAGGAACTTGACTTTTTCTTTCCAGAAGTTGCACTTCTTATACTGTGCAAAAAATTGGTTCTTCCTGAGAGTATCAAAGACTGCTCGCAGGTGTTTCTCGTGCTCCTCCCGACTCTTGGAGTATATCAGGATGTCATCTATAAATGCAATGACGAATCGGTATAAGTACGGTCGAAACACCCTGCTCATCAGATCCATGAACATGGTCGATGCATTCGTGAGTCCAAACGACATCACCAGGAACTCGTAGTGCCCAAAACTGGTCCTGAAAGCTATTTTCTGTACATCCTCTTACCTGATGAGCAACTAGTGGTACCCTGACTGCAGATTAACCTTCAAAAAATGCTGTGCTCCCCTCAACTGATCGAACAGATTATCAATCCTAGGCAAAGGGTACTTGTTCTTCACCGTCACTTAGTTCAACCTGCGATAATCAATCCACAATCACAGAGATCCATCATTCTTCTTTACAAACAACATAGGTGCTCCTCAAGGAGACACACTTGGTCATATGAAGCCCGTATCCAACAGATCATCGATCTGTTTCCTTAGCTCCTCCATCTCACATGGAGGCATGTGATAAGTTGGAAGAGATATAAGTGTCGCACTAGGCACTAGATCGATGGTAAAATCAATCTCGCGTTGAGGGAGTAATCCAGGTATCTTTATAAATACGTCTGAGAACTCTTGGACTACAAGGGTGTTCTCAAGTGCTAGACCATTAATGTCCTCTAGTTATGAAGTGTAACAACTAATGTGATGGGGCTAATTAACCTGCACTGAGAATGTAAAAGTCGTGCCCTCTGGTCTATGGGCTGTCACCACTCTAGTATCGTAATTGATCTCTCCCTTCACCTCCGTGAGCTAATCCATACCAAGAATGATGTCATAATGGTGCAACAGGTGTAGGCCCATTAGTGGGGCCACTGGCCAGCTGAGAGTCCGGCATAGTGTCAACGTGAGTCGGGCCCAAACTGGGATCCATATGGCTATCGCTGAGGGGAGGTTCCCCGTCAATCAAATCACCAAGAGTAAGACGTGCCGTACTCCGTGTGGCCTTAGGTGGCATTCCCTATATAAAACATAGGGTGCAATCCAGGTCAGATTCAGCATGCTCACAAACTCAATTACACAAGATTCACACATAGATTAAGGAAACTTCATGCATGTCATTTATCAAAATTATCATAATACATGAGATACAGCGTTACATGAATCATGACAGAAGATGCATGTGAGCTAATACAACCAAGGCTTCACACACTAAAACATACTACTAAACTACCACACTACTAAGCCTATCGAGTCTACACATGAAAACAAGAAAATAAGGTAAAATAAAAGATGACTACATGCACAACTAGTCGTCAGAATCGGCGATGGTAGAGGTGCACCCTTGTCCTGTACACAGCACAGGATTGCCCTCAAGGAGCGAGACACCTTCTTGAATTTTTGTTTCATGAAGGCCTCGTTCTCTTTAAGCTTGGCTTGGGTCTCTCCATGTTTGGCACGGACCTTCCCGACCTCTTATCGCAGGGCAGCTTGGCCCTCCTTAATTCAAGCCCAGCAGGCTTCTGATGTAGCCCGATCACTGTCACGCTCGTGCGTAGCAGGAGGAGAGGCCACATCAGGGCCTTGGGCCTCCACTTCTTCCTCTTCTTACCCTTCCTCCTCGCCATTGGTGTTATCTCCATCGCCATCCTCACCACTTCCTTCTTCTTCCTCGCCACTTTGTTCCTCACCCTCACTTTCCTCGATCTCATCACTTTCCTCTTCGGTATCATCACTTTGCTCCCCAAGGCGGCCTCGGCGTTGCCTTTCACCAATCCCCATATTATCAAGTGTGCTTGCATTGATAATATGGATTGGGGCGACATCATCCATATCGAGTCGGAAGCTATAGTGGTAGGCGATCTTTCAAATCAGTCGGCTGAATGGCAGCGCGGTGCTTTCCCTATTGGACCTTGCCACTTTGATTATCTGCATCAGGATGAGAGTGGGCAGACATACTTTGTCTCCTTTTCCAACTCGAAACAAGAAGTCCACCATGAACCTCGTGCACTCAGTGCGGTTACTTGATCGGGGATACACGTTATACGTGCATATGTTGTGGAGCAGACGGAAGTCATTTATCATCTTGGTTGAAGTGAGTCCAGTCCCCCTCCTCCAATGCTCAAGATGGCCACAGAGGAATCGCGTGTGGAGTCTCTTCTCCCGATTACTAGCGCAATCCTTCTCGCTAGCATGCACCAATCCCTTCTCAACACCCAATCGTTACCTCCCGCCTACCCAGAGGAATAGTAAACTGGAGGAGCTTATATATCGGATTTGGAATGAGGGCATAAAAAGTGCGCATAATGTTTGCGCTTGCAGGCTCCTCTCCCTCAAATATGGGCCCCCACCCCTTTTTCAAAAGGAAGTCAATCACTGGATATGTTCCGAACATCTTCTCATCTACGTGCGCCTCAAACACGACCTTGAATTTGCGAAACTTACCAAGTTCGATGTTTGGTAGTAGGGATCTCTCCAACGGAATCTAAGGATCGAGGTCCCGCTTGGACCTCCGTTCTTGCTCAGCACTGGTACTTGCTTCAACGTCCGCCCTCCTCATAAGACGACGTGGTCGTCTTGGCCCGGCTCCGGGGCCGCTCTTTTCCTCGTTATGAGAGACAAGAGCGTAGAGATGGAGAAGATGGCGGTGACCACTTCAAAGAAAGTCATGGAAAATAGGATGGGTTGGTGGCGTTTGGAGTTTTGAGACACACCAATGGGTTTGTGTACTCAATTGGGAAGGAAAAGGAAGATGGTGTGAAAATGGAGGAAAAGGGGTGTCTTGAAGGTGTGAAAGAAGATTTTAGAGGATATTGAAAGAGGTAATGGGGCTTGAATCACTTGGAAAGAGAAATAGGGAGGTAGTGATGATGAAGGAAGAAGATTCGAAGCTTGAAGATGGGTTTAGTGGAATGAGTTAGAGAGGAAGAAAGATTTGAGGGGTCTAGGAGAGAATATGGAGTGGAAGGGGGTTGGGATTTTGCAAAAACACCCTAAAATGAGTTTTTAGAGGGAGGAGAGGGGTCCCACACATGTGGAAAGGGCCCCACAGTTGGTCGGTTAGGGGGGCCGTGCCGGGCGAGCGGATGCTCCACCCGGGAGCTGTCTGGCAGGGCGGTGCCCCGCCAATCTGGAGGAATCTCCACCCGGGGTCTGTCTGGCCAGTGGTGGCTCTGCACGGGGGTAGTGTCCACCCCCCCGAGATGCCAAATATGCATGAGACCCACCTCGGATCCCATCGAAAGTTGGTATATGGCCCCCCGCACTCCTTCGAGACACGTTCGAGCCTCATCTTGTGAGTATTCAAGCTTTTGGCGTGTTTTGCATGTGGGATTGACTAAATTGATGTCCATACTTGTCAATTGATGGACTAGAGGGAGATTAGGATCATTTTACATAGTTAAGGTGCCTACAGGGTGAACTACGATGGTCAGTTTCATCTATGAATGATCAGTTTCATCGACAGGAGAAACTTGGAAATCCTAGGATTGTTCTTACGTTCATCGCACCCTCATAAGTCAAAGTACATCAGTGGGTGACGTGTGACCATAACTCAGGTCCACTTTAATCCAAATGTGCTCTGATACCAACTTGTAATGCCCTAAAAATTGGGGGTCGAGCATAGACTCAACTCCCGAGTTCCAACGCATCACTTATGTAACATAGATAATAATGATTAAATGTTGTCCGTATTAGTGCCTTAAACATGAATGGGATTATACCAAAACAGTATATCATACTCCAGAGGCAATTAAAGTGCGCTAGCGAAAGACTGTGATATGTATATAAATTGTGCAAAAGTAATAGCAAGCCCTCCGAGTATGAATGTCGCTAGGTTAAATAATTGTAAGTTTAATTCAAAATATACAAAATCAAAATATGTAATGTTCTCTATCCAAAACCCTATAGCCCCGTCAGCGCAACTCCAGGTCTACATGGACTCGCCAGAGAGTTATATATAGGAGAACTCCTCGTCATCGTAATAGTCCGGCTCTGCCTCATAAGCATCACCATCACCTGCAGCTAAGATAGAGTCTGGTTGGTGTTTAAAACACCGTCCCAGATCGTGGGAGTGAGTGATCAACTTAGTGGAGCTATAAGGCAAAGGTTAACATGTTATCAATTTAATCAAGCAATAATGATAAAGTAATAGAATCAAGTATACCTAAGTATTCTGGTTAATGCAAACATGATATGTATTAATGATGCATGCCCTCACCTGCACTCCCTCTATGATCTTCCTCTTACAGTCGTGGCATGCACCCCTTCCTCTGTGCACTTCCTCGCCAAAGCACCGTGCAATGCGATTTATGGTCGTGTTAGCCAAGTTCTTAATTTGACATATTCATACAGCAGGATTTGGAAGCTAAGGCACCTCCCTTTACATCATAACCCAAACGTTGATCCATCTAGGGTTTTCAATCCTAGTAGTCACATACGATAGATGGTTTCCAGGTCGCTACGAAGAGGCTCGTCACCATCAGCGTAGGCCTGGTTTATACTCTAGTTTACTATGGAAAGGCTCGTCACCTCAACATAGTTTCTAATGTATGCTCTAGGTCACTACGGGCTCGTCACCTGATCGTAGTCCGACAGCTCGAATACAGTGTCCCATACACCACCATATTCGGCTCATGAGTTTGGGTTGCTCACCGGTCACTACAGGTAGGCTCGTCACCCCAGCGTAGGCCAACAGCACGTCCACGGTGTCCCATACTACCATACCTGGCTCATCAGTCTTAGCGGATCGATGTACCAAGGTTAAACAGGTTTGACACTGGTAAGTTGGTACCTTATATTCAAACAGTAGCATCCATACACTGTGAACATACATCCGGCCAATTGGGTTACTTGACAAGCTCGACGAGTACGAGCATACGTTGACTTAGTCAACATGAAATGCATAAGCATTCCGTGTGGCCTAACCACTACCGTCAAACGACGTACGATTCAGATTCGTCGAACGTATCTGTTGTGGCTAAATCAATTCGGCCACTGATCGTAAACCGTTACCGATTGCCTAGGCAACATTGTAGCCCCAATCACACTTCAAACATTAACATTCATGTGTAACAACTAAAGCCAGCATGTGACAACCAAATATGAATATAAATCTTATCTGAGCATTTCAACATAACACATACTACACATGTTATAATACATAGGCAATTCATCCATCATTCACATAGTAGTAAGGTAGGTTACATAAAGAAACTGTAACCATAAATAAGGGGATTGAGAATCCTATCTTAACACCCTCATTACATACATTTAAAACCAACATTTTCTCATTCGGGCATTTTATCAAACACTTAGTCTACACATATTACATACATGTAATAAATCAGTTAAAACACATGTTATAGCAAATTCTCCTACATGGGAGTTTCCACACGCACAACGATCATGTATTAGCAATCAATAATCATAGCAAGTACAAAACATAATTCCATATTCATTCAAACATTTTAACAAACACTTAGAATGCATTCGAAATAACCTAACCTAGCCTAACCTACATATATATGTAATATGTTGAAACATCCTAACTACGCATATGTGATAGCACTCAAGTTAGTCATAAATCATTAACTGACATTGAAAGCCTTGAAAATCATAACCTAAACATTTATAGTCCGCACCTTTCGCCGATAAACGAGTATCGAACTCAATTTGTATGCCAAGTCTTTATCTATGGCACGATGACCACCTATAGCATGAAATAGGTTAACTATTTCATAACTTACACTATTTAAAACCCTAAAATAGGTTAGGGTTAGGATTTCATACCTAAGAGCAGAATCAGAATCGCCAGAATAGCGATATAGAAGTGGTATTTAAGCACGTGGAATGACGGGATTGAATCCAAGGAACAAATGTCAATTCTCTCTCTCACTTTCTCTCTCTTTTCTCTCTTCTCTCACCTAGGGTTATAAATTCGTATGTGAAGGGTGAGAGAGGGTTTTAGGCCTTTATATAAGCCTACAACTGATGAGAATGGCCCGAGGGCCATGGTATACTTAGGTTATAGCCAAGGAGTGGCCGTTTTGGTCCAACGAAGCTATTCTGGAGGCCCCTTTTCTACATGCAGTCGGACTTAAGCTCCCTGCCATTAGATCTAGGTCAGGTTAAGATCTCAGTCTGATCAAATCAGTGGATCGGTCGCGGGGGACTAGTTGCAGTTCAACGGTTGCCGGTACTCGATCAGGGTCACAAGTGCACTGATATGTGTTGAAAATTTTCCTTGATCTGAGGGTGTAACCGGGTCAGAATCTGATGGTCTGATTCCTTAGATTCATCCTGCAAGAGAACGACTCAATTCATTTAAGTTTCAGTTCATTTCCTAAAGATATTCGCGTTTCTCACACACTTCGCTCCAACCTCAAGTTATGCGTTTTTGGATACCTTTAGGACTTGATTTCTAAGATGGTTGCCAAGTCTAGCAAGGCGGTCATAACCATATAGATTTGAGGAAATCGGACTTTCGACGCGCGGTCTAAGTCTGATATGAAGTTTCGATGCACTCCCAAGAGCAACTGGGTTTTGAGATGGATCTTAAGTTTTTAGGCAATGTAGCGTTAGCGATCCTGCAGATTTTGGGTCATACAGATCGTATTTAAAGTGATTAGTGCTAATTTCACAGATAATCTAGTTTAGCACCTAATTAATCCACATCTAATTTCTAAAGGGATTTGGTCCTTAATGATTTCTGCCTGAGGTGGTACTTGGGTCTCTGTACAAATTTTTCCGAGACATTACACTTTCGTTTTTTACAACACCATACTCAAATTGCATACTAGAGTTTATGAATTGAAAGTAGCAATATCCTAAGCATAGCCAAGTTATTGTTCGAAGCTGACCACTTATAGCTATAAAATCCCTGCTAAAAAGATGTGGCCATTGCTGTAAATGTGAGGATGTAGAGTAGCAGGATGCATAAATATAACCTTTCCAAGAAGGTTAGCCCCAAGCACCAACAATGCCCGATTTTTTTATAGTGTACACCATCCTTTTTTTTGGTACACGTGGCCTACCTGATAGTCAAACAAACTGATTTTTTTTTGTTAATGGAAGATTTTTTAGGTGTGAGGCATCCATGTTATGAAACTTGTATTTTGGTGATGATGACCAAATCTCTTACATAAAAGGGAAGAATGTTGAGAATATTAGTTTTAATGAAGAAATGGAAAAAGAAAAAAAAAGTGATGCTTTTTTAGTTTTGTATCCATACATCTTAAATAAATAAATCTAATGACCCTCTTACTAGCTTGGATCCATTTACATGACTAAAACATTTTATGGACCCCATGGGGCCCATCCACAAGGAGTGTCATGTTATTAGCTCAAATGCACTGTACAATTTCTTGTAACAAGCATTGAATACAATTTCTCTTGTAACTGATTATCATTAGAAATAAAGGATTTGAGAGGAGTATATTACATAACTCCTCTCCTCATTCCTTCTTTTTGTTTTAAAATAATGAAATGAATAAAGAGCTCAAGAAATGACATTATTGCATTAAAATGATAGAACAAAGAACTCGAGGGATGGCTTCCTTGTGCCATGAGTTTGCATAAACTAAAACATATAAAATTTGAAAATTTGTAATCATGATTTGTCAAGCAATTTCAACACCATGATAGATCTGAAAGAAATTTAACTCACCTAGACTCTTCCATTTAAATAAAACATATCTTATTGATCTTTATTTCAAATCGCCTTTTAACTCATCCGAATCAGAATCACTTGCATTGTAACCTAACCAAAAACAATGATTTGAGTCCAGAAACAAACCGTTGTTAAAACAATGCCAAAAGGTATAAGGGCTCACCTAAGTTCTTTTCACAGACCTTCCAAATTGATGATATACTCTTTGAAGCTTTGGTAATCCAAGCCTTTACCTAAATCAACCAAAAAATTAATAAAATAAAATAAAACCTTACTAATAAAAACACCAATAAAGATACAAAAGAAACTCATTTTACCATAAAGGTAAAAAGAAGTTCCTTGCTTAAAACCCGATTCTTATAGCGTCGGTGGTAAATGTTGGTCACCGACAAAAATGCGTTGGCAATGCTACCTTTTGTTGTAGTGTTGTCCGTTGATTTTGGTTGTGGGGCCTACTCAAAGAGTGGACTAGCTTGATTTTATTTCCAGGTGATCGTCATGTTGAAGCCCACCTTATGCATTGGTCCAGATCCCTACAACATGTATCATGTTTGGGAGAAAGATGAGCCTCATAGAACCACTTGATTTGATGGCCTGATCTACTTCTAGCATGCAAGGACTAGAACTATTAAAGTGCCATGCACAACTAAAACTTGCAATGGCTAGCCATTGTAACTCTATCCAAACTAACTCCCAACAAAAAAGGATTTCTAACAAAATGGATAAATAGACAATCTCTAGCCCATGCCACATCCAAAGTAGTAAAGCCATTCATAACAAATAACTTACACTAATAACGAAGAATGTGAATCACCTCCTTGGTTATGAAAGTTGAAGAGTGTTTGTAGAAAGAATCGAGAGATCTGTAGAAACAAAATGCTTTTCATGAGAATATTGAATAAAATTGACATAAAATCCACGCTTATTACAAAAACCAATCATTGAGAATAAATACTTTGAGATTAAATCCAGGTTTGAATTCATGTCTTTCAGCCCTTGTCCATACGGGCTCCATGAATCTTTCTTTCCCTGAGGAATAAAGAAACCAATAGAGGCACTCAACATAGATTCACCAAAAAACTGAGCTACGAAAAGAAAAATTCAAATGTAGCCTCTAAAAGACCCCCTTTCTTAGATGAAACATGGCCGTGGTTGAATATCTGTTGCAATCAACAACTCTGAGCAATGTTGTTGTGTCCTGTACGTTGTAATCAGCCAGTTTTCCAACATGGCCAGGACATGACTAATACATATTTATGTTCTCCTCAAGAAGTAAGAGCTCCCCATTTGACCAATACATATAAGTTCATGAGCTACTCTCAGAATATAGGCTTTGGGCCAAATTGGGAACTAAGCTTTAAGTTCTTTAGTGCTTGCCATCCTTAGACAAATGCCCAAATAGACATTAGGTAAGTTGAGATCATGAGCTACTTCTATGATAAATGTCCAAACAGAGGTAGTTCAAGGTACCTTTGAATACCCATGAGTATGATAGAGCATTACTGGATTAGAGGTAGAAAATTATATTGTACATACTTCAGTAAAGCCACTATCTAGTTATGATCTTGTGATAGTATAACATCCAAGGGCTATATGATAAAGTAACAACTGATGAGAATAAATGGTTAGTCTATCATAGGACAATGAAGAACACACAACAATTTGAAATCCTACAAAATCCGTCAGAGAAACATGAACTAGAATTTCTCAAAGAATTGATTAAAAAACAAAGAAAAGAGAAACAAATTGATAGTGCATGAGTCTAAAAATCAAGGTCGTGACCCCAGAACCAGGCCATTCATGGATGAAACATGTCCATCTCATGCAATACATACATACTTCAGACGATACTTTAACCCTTGGTCAAAAATCCAACACAGAGGCATAACTCCATTGAATAAAGACAAGAAAGAAAAAACCAACAAGATGATAGCACCACTTAAGAAAGAAAGAAAGAAAAGAAAAAGGCACTCCCTATGTAAGGAGTAGAAGAGAGTATATGAATAATATTATTAGTGAAATGTCTTGTTTAGATTTATTGTTACAGAGAAGAGAAGGATACACTATTAGACAACATGCAGTTATTGAATGAATGCATTCTCTAACACCAAAGGAAATGGAGAATGTTTGATCTCATTAGTGGAAACAACGGTCCACAGTGCATATAGAGAGAACATACTAGGAAAACACCTTTGAAATCCTATCCATACATTCCAAAGCATAGATACAGATCAAATGGTGGAAAAAAAAAAAAAAAAAAAAACAACAGGGCAACATACTAGTACTCTGTTCACAACTCCAATGGTTGAGACAGCAACAGCTATGGCTTCTCAAGCTATGGCTTCCGTGGATTAGGCGATACACAGAGAGAGAGAGAGAGGCGTGTTATGACGAGGAGGGCACAACCGAGAGATCAACGTACTTCCTCTTGCGGGCCTTCTCGGACTCTGGCGTGTTCCGGCAAGAACGCCCTGAAATTCGGGGGTCGAGCATAACTCGGCTCCCGAGTTCCAAAACATCACTTATGCAACATAATTAATGAGAGATGTATGTTGACTGTATTAGTACATAAAAGGGATAGATTAAGCCAAAACGCAGATATGATTCAGGGATATGTGAATAAAGCAAGCGGAAGACTTATAGTAAAATATGTGTACAAGTGTAAGTCCCCGAATTACATATACAACCGATCGTGTAAAAGTGTTATTTATCAAAATTTATAAGTACAAGTTACATCATTTTTCCCAAAATAGTAATCCCATAGATCCCGCCAACACACCGAGGCTCGCTAGAACCCGTCAAAAAACTGCATATAGCAGCCTCATCATCGTCCATCTCCCGCTCTGCCTCAGACGCCGCATCCACATCTGCAACATCGGGGCCTAAGACAGAGTCTGGGTGTGAAACACCGCCCCATAAACGTGGGAGTGAGTGATCAACTCGGTGGAACAATAAGGCACGGGTTAACATGTTATCAAAAACAGTAATGATAAAGCGGGACAATTAAATAAATCCTAAGTACTCTTGTTAATGCAATGATGCATTGATGCTTGCCCTCACGCGTACACCCTCCGTCTTCATCTTACGTTACGCATGACATCGCCTCAAAGTGCGCCACATCTACAAAGCACATGCAAATGCGGTGCATGGATATGATTACCAAGTTGTTATTAGTCCAATTCATACATCGATTGGGAAGCTAAGATACCTTCCTCATATCATCATCCAAACAGTGATCCATACTAGGGTCGTCAATCCTAGACATCTCATACGATCATATAGTTGAGGTCGTAGCAAAGGGCTCGCCACCAATCAATGCACGCCTTTCATGCCCTTACTACCACAGATCGGCTCGTCACCTCCTTGCGGTATCCGGTATGCTCGAGGTCACTACAAAGGGCTCGCACCAATCAATGTAGGCCGACAAAGACGAATATAGTGTCCCATACCACCATAATCGGCTCACGAGTTTAGTTGCTCACGGTCACTACGGGAGGCTCGTCACCCCGGCGTAGGCCGACGCTCGACCACGGTGTCCCATACCACCATGTCCGGCTCATGAGTCTTAGCGGATCGGTACCATGGTTATTAGGATTTCACTGGTAAGTTCGGTACCCTAGCTTCAAGCAGGCGCGTCCATACATGGTTAACATACACTGGACAATCGGGTTAGTTGACGAACTCGACTAGCACGAGCGCACGTTGAATTGAACGACATAGAGTGCGCAAACACTCCGCGTGGCCAAACCACTGCCGCCAACTCTAATACGGCTCGGGTTCGTCTAATACGTCCTACGTGGCGAAAGCAATCTCAACCACGAATATAGGGTCAATTACCGATTTCCTGGACTAAGGCATAGTCCCAAATATCCTACACTACTACAGATATTCATATGGAATGTAAAACAGTAATGGAACAATAACTCAAATCATGTTACATACACATCTGAATAATATCAACTTAACATAAATGTAAGCATAGGAGATGCTTGAATTTAAATAACTTGGAATGTAAATGCATAAGGGAAATCATGCGCATCCATAGAAGTATTGAGAATCACTTCTCAACGCCTGCATTTAGTGTAATCAGTTACACTTAGGTCATTCATGCATTTCTACAAACACTTAGCAAACATGGAACAACATACATGACGCATGTTGAAATACATGCACTTAGACAATTCCTTTTATCAAGGAGTTGTCATACATGCATCTAGCATACATACATGACCAATAATCATGGCAAACATAAGTGCGTATTTTATACGTATACGGTACTTTATAAATACACTTAGAATACACAAATCTCAATATAGCACATGCATATCAGGAAAGCAATGTAAACATAACATTTGACATGTGAAATCTCATCCATAACAAGAATAAATCACTAATTGGGATTGAAAGCCTTGAAAACCATAACCTATACACTTAAAGTCCGCACCTTAAGCGAGAAAAGAAACACCGACTGATTTAGACAGTTGTCTTCGTCCACGGCGCAAGAATACCCTAAAATAACGATAGAAATGAGATACAACAACACCAAGGCTAATCTACGCTCGAACACAGGTTAGGGTTAGGTTAACTTACCCCAAAAGCACTCAGAATCCTCAGAGGAACGATTCAAAGCAAAGGTTCAAAGGGGAAGAAGAACAAGGAAGAATCAAGATGATTCACCAACCAATCTCTCTCACTAACTCTCTCTTTTCCACTCTCTCCAAGCTAGGGTTAGAGAAAATTCGTATGGAAATGAGAGCTAGGGTTTAAGGACTATATATAGGCCTTAAAATGATGGAAATAACCCTATGGTCAAGGTATACTTAGGTAATAACCAAAGTACGCCTTTCTCGATCCAACGAAGCACTTCGGTGGGCCTATAACCACGAAAGGTCGGACTTAAGCTCACCGACCATGGATCTAGGTCAGGCGATTTTCGCACCGACCGGCTCTTCAGATCATACGTGGCGGACCACACTCAATTCAACGGTCACAAAATCTATCAAGTCCACAAGCACTAGGATATGCCCGGGCCAACCTCCTGATTCGAGGGTGAAATTGGGTCGAATCCAACGGTCGATAGCTTAAAATCGTCGCGCAGGTGACACGACTCGGATTTCATAAAAGCTTATTAAATTCCAACCGTTCTCACACTCTTCACTCCGAACTCAATCAAATCGACCTAAAACATCATATGGACTTGATTTTTGTGGTGATGGTCAAGCCCAACACAGTGACCGCAACAGCCTAAGATCATTGCTATCGGACTTTCGACGCGACGTCCAGGTCTGATCCAGATCTTCCAAAAATTCCCCAGAACAACCGGATTTAGCGATGGATCCCATTTCCGAGTAACGTAGCGCTCACTAATCTGCACGTTTAGAGCCATGCAGATACAATTTAAAGTGATTGATGCGAATTTCACAAGCAATCAAGTAAAGCGCTAATTACCCCAAAAACAACTACTTAAGGAAAGATTAGCACAAAAATTTCCAAGGTCGTTACAATCTACCCCACTTAAAGAAAATTTCGTCCTCGAAATTCATACCTTCATATAAGCCTCGAGGATCAGAGGGTAGGTCTTCTTGACCTCAGCTTCAGATTCCCAAGTAGCCTCTTCTACGCCATGATGCGACCATAACACCTTCACGAGAGGGATAACCTTGCTACGCAGTACCTGCTCCTTTCTATCCAGAATACGCGTCGGTTGCAGTACATAAGTGGCATCCTCACTTAACTGCACTTGCTCCCAACCGATAATATGCGAAGGATCAGGAACGTACTTCTTCAGATAGAGATATGAAATACGTTATGCACGCCCGCAAGAGGTGTGGGCAAAGCAAGGCGGTAAGCTACCGCTCCCACTCGATCCGTAACTTGAAATGGACCAATAAATCTCGGCGTCGGCTTCCTTCTTACCGAACCGCAAAACTCCCTTCATAGGAGAGACCTTCGAAAAACATGATCTCCCACTACGAACTCAAGCGGTCGACGCCTAGTATCAGCATAACCTGCCTGCTCTGCCCTGCTAGAAGTCGACGTCGAATGATGTCAACCTTCTCTCAAGTCACCTGCACAACTTCGGGCCAAGCAAACTACGCTCACCAATTTCGCCCAACAATGTGGTGCTCGCACGGCGACCATACAACGCCTCGAAGGGAGCCATACCGATACTCGCGGAAACTATTATTATACGCGAACTCGGCACCGAAGACAATCATCCCAACTGTCTTTGAAATCCAAAACACAAGCTCGCAACATATCTTCCAGGACTTGATTCACGCGCTCCGTCTGCCCATCTGTTTGCGGATGAAACGCGGTGCTGAACTTCAGTTTCACACCCATTGCTTCCTGGATACGAGTCTAGAAGATAGATGTAAAACGCGTGTCTCTATCAGACACAATCTCAAGGGGAACTCCATGCAGACGTACAATCTCCTTGATATACAACCTAGCCAAATCGTCTGCAGAGTAAGTGACTCTGATCGGTAAGAAATGCGCCGACTTCGTTAATCGATCGACGATCACCCAAATAGAGTCAAATCCCTTTCTCGTCCTCGGCAACCCAGAAATAAAATCCATAGAGATGAAATCCCACTTCCATTCAGCTATGGGCATAAGCTGCAACAACCCAGGAGGTCGGCGATGCTCTGCCTTGACCTGTTGGCACATGAGACAACGAGAAACAAATTCAGCAATCTGGACCTTCATATTGTCCCACCAATAAGATCTCTTCATATCCTGATACATCTTCGTGCTACCAGGATGCATCGCAAGTTTAGAACTATGGGCTAACTCGAGAACCTCACGTCTCAAGTCAGGGATGTCAGGAACACATAACCGGCCGCGAAAACGTAAGCCCCCATCAGAACTAACACTCCAGTCAGAGTTCTCATCTGTACCAACCCGCTACCTCATCTTCACCAAAAGCTCATCATCTGCCTGAGCTGCAACGATCCTCTCGTCGATAACGGGCTGTACACGAATCTGTGCGATAACCTCATACGGCTCAACCACCGTAAGCTTCTACTCAAAATCGCACACGAACTCCAACATATCCCACTCTGCTATCATCAGCGGAGCCGCAAACTCAATAGCCTTCTTGCGACTCAACGCATCTGCCACAAGGTTCGCCTTGCCCGGATGGTAAGAAACATCGAACTTGAAGTCCTTCAATGTTTCCATCCATCTGCCGCCTCATATTCAAATCACGCTGCGTGAAAATATACTTAAGGCTCTTGTGGTCGCAAAAGAGCTCGAACTCCTCACCATAAAGGTAATGTCTCCAAAGCTTTAATGCGAAGATGACAGCTGCCAATTCCATGTCGTGCGTAGGGTAATTCTCTTCGTGTTTCCTTAATTGACGCGAAGCATAAGCAATCACCCTGTCCTTCTGCATAAGGACACAACCCAGACCAACGCCAGAGGCGTCAGTATAAATAATATACTTAACCCCTTGCTCGGCAATACTAGCACAGGGGCGGACGTCAACTTGTCCTTCGCTCCTGAAAAGCTAACTCCGCCTTCTCATTCCAAGCAAACTTCAAATCCTTCCGTGTCAGCTGTGACAACGGTCTGGCAATCTTCGAGAAGTCCCGAATAAAGCGTCGATAATATCCTGCAAGGCCAAGAAAACTCCTCACCTCAGTAACTGAACCAGGCTGCTACCTACCTTGGCAAGATCGACAGCTATCCCTTCCCTGGACACCACATGTCCCAGGAACTTGACTTCCTCTTTCCAGAAATCACACTTCTTGAACTGTGCGAAAAGCCGATGCTCCCTAAGAGTACCCAAAACCGCTCTTAAGTGCTCCTCGTGCTCGCCGCTCGCCGAATAAATCAAGATGTCATCAATAAATACAATGACGAATCGAAACAGAAACGGCCGAAACACCCTGTTCATCGATCCATGAACACGGCCGGCGCGCCATCGAACGACATCACAAGGAACTCATAATGACCGGCCGGTCCTAAGCGGTCTTCGCACGCCCCCATCCTCGACGCGCAAGAATCGATGATACCCCGATCGCAGATCAACCTTCGAAAAGTACTGCCCCCTTCAACCGATCAAACAGATCATCAATCCCGGGCAAGGGGTACTTATTCTTCACAGTACTTAATTCAACTCGCGATAATCAATACACAATCGCAAGGAACCATCCTTCTTCTTCACAAACAAAACAGCGCTCCCCAAGGAGACACACGGGCCGAATAAAACCCAATTCTAGCAAACCATCTATCTCGCTTCCTCAACTCCTCCATTTCACTCGGAGGCATCCGATAGGTGGGTAAAGAAATGGGCGCCGCACCAGGCATAAGATCGATAGCAAAATCAATCTCACGCTGAGGAGGTAATCCAGGAATCGACTCTAACACATCTTCAAACTCCTGAACTACCGGCGTACTAACCAACGCCGACTCGGCCGAACTCTCCAACCGAGAAGAATAAAAATCAATACGAATAGGGTAACTGACCTGAACTGGGAAAGTAACAATCTCGCCCTCATGTCCAAGGATCATCACTGATCTCGCTTCACAAGCAATCTCAACTCGCATCCTCGTGAGCCAATCCATACCCATAATAACATCGTAGTGATAAAGCGGTGCGACTAACAAATCAACACGGATCGATCCACTTCCATGATCAATCACAACAGCACAACTCCAAAAACAAACAACATGCATTCCATTAATCAAAATCGCCGCAATACAAGTAGTGCAGCGCAATACATGAATCACGACTAGGACAGCATGAAAACAACACCATCGAACACTACAAACACCCCCAACTACTACCACCACTACCCGCTACCACACTACAACAACGCCTACTACAAGCCAACAACGGCTACACACAGAAAGAAACACCAAACAAAGCAAAGACGGCCAAGACGATGCTACTCGTCTGAGTCAGGAGACGGATGCGGAGCACCCTTATCCTGCAAGCAACACAGGATAGACTTCAAAGTCCGGGACATCTTCTTGTTCTTGTGCTTAACCAAGCCTCGAAGATCAACCATCTCCTGGCGTAAAGCAGCTTGCCTTTCTTCAAGCCGTGTAAGACGGGAATCTCTGGCAATCTTCTCTGCGCCCTGCTCTGGCACCACAGGAGGAGAGCTATCACTCGAATCCTGTGCCTCAATCTCTTCCTCGTCTTGCTCTGCTTCTTCCCCAGACTCCGCACCGCCTTCAGCATAACTCTCATCATCACTCTCGACCCGGCCTCACCCTCGAGGCAAGCCGACGAACCAACCTCCATCGCCTTAAGGGTCCTCAAGTTGAGATGACGAACAGGGACCGGCTTCTCGGCTCCAAGCCTATAGCCAAACTCATGTGCAATCTTGCAAATGAGGCGGCCAAAGGGAAGAGACTCGGTCCGTCTACTCGAACGAGCGATGAGAATAATCTGACGCAGGACGTACGTCGGCACACACAACTTCGCATCCTGCCCCACCTGATATAGAAAATCTACCATCAGGCGCGTACACTCGCTGCGGTTGCTCCACCGGGGATACACATTGAACGTAAAGATGTGGTGAAGCAAACGGAAGTCGTCCGTCATGTGAGAAGCCAAAAGACTCCTATTCTGCTGCCATTCGGACGACCACACAAGGATCGGGTGCGACGATCCTTCTCGCGCACACTGTCCACATTCTTCTCGCTGGCATGCACTTCCCCAAGTGGCACCTTCAAGAGTCGGGATATCAAAGCAACATTGACAATTCCAACTCGACCGCTACCACAGGAAATCTTGAACTGCAGTCCAGCGAAGGCTCCAGAATGTTGGCATAGAAGGCCCGAACAGTGCTAGCATTCGCGCGATACTCGCCTTCGAACAAGGGACCCCAACCAGCCCCTTCTAGGCGCTCCAACAAAAAGAACTCACCAAAGAGCCGCGGATCAACATGAGCCTCAAAAAGGACTCTACGCCCCTCATAGACTCCATGCGACAATTCCGCCAACAAGGTCCTACTGACAGGAGCTCGAGGATCGAGGTCCCGCTTCGTCTGGAACTCGCGCGTGGCGGACGTGCTAGCGGCGACACCTCTCGGCCTCCGTGCACGGGTTGGGCGGCTCGGCCCGGCTTCATTCACGGGCGCTCTCTTCTTCCCCATCAAGGAAAGAAGGGAAGAAATGGAAAAGATGGCCGTCACAATCTCAAAGAGGGCCATGAGAAATGAGAGAAAGAGAGAAATAGGAAGATGGTGAAGCTTCCACACACTATGAGCCAAAAAGGGAATGAAAGGGCTCAAATGAGAGGGAAAGATGGAGAAATTAGCAATGGAATGGAAGATTTGAGAATGGGGTGATGGGTTTGCACGAAAATGGAAGGAAGATGAAGATTTGGGAGAGATTTGAGAGAGTTTGGAGAGGTTGTTGAAGAAAAGGAGAGCTTGGAAGAGGGTTTTGTGAAGGAAATAGATGAAAGGAAGGGTTTTAAAATGAAAACCGTGGAGGGGTGGGCCACACAAGCCTCATGGACGATCGGCCCGCGTCGGCCCGGCCCGCCGACCGGCGATCCCTCGCCGAACCGGCGATGGCATCGCCGGTCTCTGGACATATCGGCGATGCCTCACCGATTTGGCGAGGTCCTCCTGGTCCTCCTTGGTCCAAATGATGTGGTTCCCCCGGTCCCACAGAAAATGCCCCGATTGGCCCCTTGTGTAATTTGAAGCTTATCGGGTCACTCTGCCAGAAATCTGATACAAACAGCGCTTTCTGGAAGGTTTAAAACTGAATAATGGGAAGGTAGACCATCTACACTCATTAATAGAGGGTCTAGAACAGGTTTCGGTTCGCTGTGTGTGATCAGGTAAGGGTACAGACTCGATCTCGGCAAAGGTTTTCAGGAAACTTTCGCCGATAGAAACTACGGAGCACAAACACAAAGCGATGATAGACCCGCACCCAATTACACTATAGTGGTGACAACGTGCGGTGTGTGACCATAACCCAGGTCCGGTTTAATCCAGATCATGCTCTGATACCAACTTGTAACGCCCTGAAATTCGGGGGTCGAGCATAACTCAGCTCCCGAGTTCCAAAACATCACTTATGCAACATAATTAATGAATGATGTATGTTGACTGTATTAGCACATAAACATGGGATAGATTAAGCCAAAACGCAGATATGATTCAGGGATATGTGAATAAAGCAAGCGGAAGACTTATAGTAAAATATGTGTACAAGTGTAAGTCCCTGAATTACATATACAACCAGATCGTGTAAAAGTGTTATTTATCAAAATTTATAAGTACAAGTTACATCATTTCAGTTCCCAAAATAGTAATCCCATAGATCCCGCGCAACAGGATCGAGGCTCGCTAGAACCCGTCTCAAAACTGCATATAAGAGAAGGCACTGGTCGTCATCCAGCTCCCGCTCTGCCTCGACGTCGCATCCACATCTCGCAACATCGTGGCCTAAGAGAGTCCGGTGGGTGTGAAACACCGCCTGAAACGTGGGAGTGAGTGATCAACTCGGTGGAACAATAAGGCAATCGGTTAACATGCTATCAGCTCAATCAAACAAGAATGATAAAGCAGACAATTAAATAAATCCTAAGTACTCTTGTTAATGCAGTATGAATGCAATATGATGCGTACCCTCACGCGTACACCCTCGGCGTCTTCATCTTACGTTACGCATGACATCGCCTCAAAGTGCGCCACATCTACAAAGCACATGCAAATGCGGTGCATGGATATGATTACCAAGTTGTTATTAGTCCAATTCATACATCAGGATTGGGAAGCTAAGATACCTTCCTCATATCATCATCCAAAAAGTGATCCATACTAGGGTCGTCAATCCTAGACATCTCATACGATCATATAGTTGAGGTCGTAGCAAAGGGCTCGCCACCAATCAATGCACGCCTTTCATGCCCTTACTACCACAGATCGGCTCGTCACCTCCTTGCGGTATCCGGGTATGCTCGAGGTCACTACAAAGGGCTCGTCACCAATCAATGTAGGCCGACAACAGCACGAATATAGTGTCCCATACCACCATAATCGGCTCACGAGTTTAGTTGCTCACCGGTCACTACGGGGAGGCTCGTCACCCCAAGTAGGCCGACAGCTCGACCACGGTGTCCCATACCACCATGTCCGGCTCATGAGTCTTAGCGGATCGGTACCATGGTTATTAGGATTTCACTGGTAAGTTCGGTACCCTAGATTCAAGCAAGTAGCGTCCATACATGGTTAACATACACTTGACAATCGGGTTAGTTGACGAACTCGACTAGCACGAGCGCACGTTGAATTGAACGACATAGAGTGCGCAAACACTCGCGTGGCCAAACCACTGCCGCCAACTCTAATACGGCTCGGGTTCGTCTAATACGTCCTACGTGGCGAAAGCAATCTCAACCACGAATATAGGGTCAATTACCGATTTCTTGGACTAAGGCATAGTCCCAAACATCTTACACTACTACGATATTCATATGGAATGTAAAACAATAATGGAACAATAACTCAAATCATGTTACATACACATCTGAATAATATCAACTTAACATAAATGTAAGCATAGGAGATGCTTGAATTTAAATAACTTGGAATGTAAATGCATAAGGGAAATCATGCGCATCCATAGAAGTATTGAGAATCACTTCTCAACGCCAGCATTTACTGTAATCAGTTACACTTAGGTCATTCATGCATTTCTACAAACACTTAGCAAACATGGAACAACATACATGACGCATGTTGAAATACATGCACTTAGACAATTCCTTTTATCAAGGAGTTGTCATACATGCATCTAGCATACATACATGACCAATAATCATGGCAAACATAAGTGCGTATTTTATACGTATACGGTACTTTATAAATACACTTAGAATACACAAATCTCAATATAGCACATGCATATCAGGAAAGCAATGTAAACATAACATTTGACATGTGAAATCTCATCCATAACAAGAATAAATCACTAACTCGGGATTGAAAGCCTTGAAAACCATAACCTATACACTTAAAGTCCGCACCTTAAGCGAGAAAAGAACCGCCGAGCTGATTTAGACGAGTTGTCTTCGACAACGGCGCAAGAATACCCTAAAATAAGGATAGAAATGAGATACAACAACACCAAGTCTAATCTAAGCTCTAACACGGGTTAGGGTTAGGTTAACTTACCCCAAAGAACTCAGAATCGTCAGATGAACGATTCAAAGCAAAGGTTCAAAGGTGAAGAAGAACAAGGAAGAATCAAGATGATTCACCAACCAATCTCTCTCACTAACTCTCTCTTTTCCACTCTCTCCAAGCTAGGGTTAGAGAAAATTCGTATGGAAATGAGAGCTAGGGTTTAAGGACTATATATAGGCCTTAAAATGATGGAAATAACCCCGTGGTCAAGGTATACTTAGGTAATAACCAAAGTACGCCTTTCTCGATCCAACGAAGCACTTCCGGTGGGCCTATAACCACGAAAGGTCGGACTTAAGCTCACCGACCATGGATCTAGGTCAGCCTGAGTTTTCATCCCGGTTGTAGATCAACCGTGGCGGACCACACTCAATTCAACGGTCACGGAAACTCGATCGTCCACAAGCACTAGGATATGCCTGGGCCAACCATCCCGATCGAGGGTGAAATTGGGTCGAAATCCAACGGTCGATAGCTTAAAATCGTCCGCAAGCGACACGACTCCGATTTCATAAAAAGCTTATTAAATTTCCAACCGTTCTCACACTCTTCACTCCGAACTCAATCAAATCGACCTAAAACATCATCTGGACTTGATTTTCGAGGTGATGGCCAAGTCCAACAAGGTGACCGCAACAGCCTAAGATCATCGCTATCGGACTTTCGACGCGCGGTCCAGTCTGATCCAGATCTCCCAAAAATTCCCCCTAACAACTTGATATAGCGAGGGAACCCAGATTTCATTGTTACGTTGCGCTCACTAATCTTCACTTTTAGAGCCATGCAGATACAATTTAAAGTGATTGATGCGAATTTCACAAGCAATCAAGTAAAGCGCTAATTACCCCAAAAACAACTACTTAAGGAAAGATTAGCACAAAAATTTCCAAGGTCGTTACAAAGCCTGTATGATCAGCATCGTCAACCAGTAACGGAATTGGAAGGCAGATCAAGACAGGCTGGACTGGGAAATGGAGATCGAGAGACTTTGGAGAGAGAGAGAGAGAGAGAGAGAGAGAGAGAGAGAGAGAGAGAGAGACTTTCGGTAGGTTATTGCAGGGGAGGAGAGAAGAGAGGAGAAGGGTTTTGGTAGAAAAAGGTGGAAGAAGAAGGTGCGATGGATTTGGGGATTAGGCACGCGGGCATTTTGGAGATTTGGGGATAGGGCGCGCGGGTGTTTTGGATTCGAGGACGGGCTTTTGGGTTTTTTTTTTTTTTTTTTGAAACCAGCGGCGGTGGCCCGTTTTGTACACGGGCGGCCACTTAAAAATGCCCCACATTTCATCTACAATAGCGGTTTGCTGTGGCCACCTGTGATGAAAACGCCCCTAATAACTATATTTTTTGTAGTGAGTTTTCAACAAAAGAGTCTGCATGCTCGTCCCCATTTTCATCTGCTTTATGTTCCTTTCTGGAAAATCGCAATGAAAATTTTGAATTCCATGGTCGACCTGAATTGAAGCAAGCCGCAAAAGAAGCAACATCTAGTTGATAGCATAAAACATCGCAAAGATGCTCCACACAAGATACTTGTCAATAAAAGATGTGAGTGATAGCCCAATTGTTATGCAGACTACAAATAAGACCAAGGCAATGTAGCAGAATGATCCTGATATTTCTATGTTATGTCCAAAACAAGGAAGATACCTCATCTGATTGCTTCCCATACAGAGAAAACTCTTCCTGCCTTAGTACCTGTGATTTACTTATCCACAGAAGTCGCATTAACTTCTTTCGTGCTTCTGTTTTACCAGACAATAGATCCCAACCCACAACAGCTACTAAGGGTTGAAGAAGGGGAAATAGTGAGAGAACCTATCACATGCAGAATGGCTGGCTCTTACTCAAAAGAAAGAAGATGTCAAGTTGATGAAAATCTTAATAAATCAATGAAAAGCATATTGATACAAACATCATCAATCAAATAGAACTAGTAATCCCACTTCCAATTTTTACACATTATCCAACACATGAAAACTTGTACAATATGAAAACTTGACCCTACACTAATCTGGATAAAAGGAAGCAAACACAAAAACAAGAAAAACAGAAAGGGGCCCTGCTACTGACAGAAACATCAGCTAGAATCACCAAAATCTCCATCCCAATCTCTCAACAGGCTTCAAAATTAGCAGCCATTGAAATCATGCCTCACCAAGGCCCAATTAATAATCATTGCCAATATGTTTCTCTTCAAAATTACATTAGGAGCAGACTTATCCTCAAACACCCTGTTGTTTCTCTCTTTCTAAATTCCCCAAAGAATGCCAAAAAGAGAAAGCATCCACATTGTCTTCTTATAACCTTTGAATGGCCCCTTGAAACACTCAAGAATCAGATCACCAACTGCTCCATTGAACGCCAACAGCGTTCTGAATCTCTTTATGAAGAAATTTCACGTTTCCTTCTGCAGTTGGTAAAATGGTTTTAAGGCCTCATGGTCATGGGAGAAGCTAATTGCAGGTGTAGATGAACAACGAGCCTAATTCTGTGCTAATTACAATGTCAGAACATCACACACACAGCTTCAAAAAACATATCTTTAATGAAAGAACCCAACCATTAAAGGTCAGGTCATCTGCCATTTAGTGAGAAAGAAGGTGACAGAAGTACTGAGCAAGACATTTTCTAAGAAGTAAATTTTTCAGTCTTACTTTTTGTTTATTGAGTGAGACCATTTATTGGTATGAAGCAATGGAGGCTGACATTACCACCAGGCAGGAAATTTTTCAATCATTCATAAGCGAATCTTTGAATGATAAAGGAATGCTTATTAGCATGAAGGGGAGCGTCAAAAGTTGAATGCAATTTTTAGAATATATGTTTATGATGGCATCCATTTACTTTCCATTTGTAAGGATATATCTCTCAGAAAAGGAAAAGAATGGGTACTCGAACCCATGACCTCTGTGTTGAAACTCTCGTGAGTCTACCACCAAGCCATGAGTAGAGACCCTAATTCCTTGTTCTTTTCTTTCATCAATTACCGGGGCTTAATTCATATTGGCTCTCACTTTAAACTGCATAGTTTACCTTATCTTGATAATGTTATAATACAAGAAAGAAACTAAAAATAAGGAAACCAGATTAAAGATTCCAACTTGTATTAGTATCTATAACAATTGCATGAATGTAGTGGCCTGTGTGGTCATACAAAACACCCTTTTCACTTATATGGTTAGTATATAAAGTCGAGCAGTGTAGTGGTTGTACTTGCGTCCCATTGTCCAACCAGCCTTCAGTTAGTGCCATCCTATTATTTTTGGTCCCACAATCTTATTGGACCATTGATCTGGCCCTAAATAACCATCAGGACCTTTGATCTGATCCAAATGGTCAATCAGGTTGGTATAAATCATTGATGTACTCCAGCTCCTCAATCTAAATGGTTGGATGGCCAAATATTCAATTTGGATGGTTTGATAGGCCTAATATGTATTTGGATCCTTGGATAGCTCTAATGTGAGCATAATTTGCAATATGAATCCATAAATGGGCCTGATCACACAATCTGCGATATTTAGGCCTCAACCAAATGATTGGGTGGCCTTGAAGCAATATGAAACTCAAGGGAAAGTTTTATAGAACAATCATTCGACCAGGCATGCTGAATTGGGTAGGACGGTTAGAAAGCAAGATGAGTAGAGATTGATTGTTGTGAAGACAAGGATGATTGTTGCAAAGATAAGGATGTTGAGATGGATGCGTGGAAAGAATATGAAGGATGGAATTAAGAACAAGGTCATTCAAAACAGCCTAGGAGTAGTCTCAAGAAGAATAGATTGAGATGGTTAGGTCATGTTCAACAAAGAGTAGAGGCTGCTTCTGTGCATGCATGCATTTGGGTTTTTTGCATGGACTTTGCTTTAGATGTAACTGCATCAACAACACAGAGCACATTGATTAGTGAACTACAATAGATAATAATACTCTAGGTTAAAGAACTAAATGCATGCAACCATCTTAAATGTAATATTAATACTCTAGTATAGCTAAAATAGTTTCCAGGATATATTGCAGAGCATCATCTAATAAAATAGAGAAATATTGGATGTACTTTTCTACGACAGCAAAGGCTACCTGGTTGGACATGTTCCGTGGAAAGTGGCATCTCCCAAACTTCATGTCCTATTCATCATTCTCATTTTTTTTTCTCATTTAGCAAATGAAATCCAGCAGCTACTATCTACACCATTCATCTATTTTGAAGAGATCATCATAGAGAATTACCCAATCATAGCAAAAGATCATCTGGACCATACCACAAATAACAATGGAGATAATGATTTACACCATTTAAATTTGCAGGGCCCTCCACTTTATTCTCCGTCCAACCTGATCATAGGGTCACAAAGACCTGGATTAAGAGGAAAGATAAATTTCATATTGATCCAAACTTCCATGACCCTAAAAAGGGTTTCAATGGTGGACGTTCACTCAACACTGTTTTCTACAGTGTGGTCCACTTGATCATCAGATCTGCTTCATTTTTAATCTCAAGCCTTATGATGAGCTCACCAATTGGATGGATGGTGTGGGTACGAATGCATACATCGAGGTGGGCCCCACCCTCACACGTGTAACATGTGTGGAGTGGGTCCCACGTCCCACCAAATGGACGAACGACAGGGATATACAGCACATACTAAGGTGGGCCCCACCGTCCAGCAGCTACTAGACAGTGCTGATCGTACCCATACATAAAGGCAGCCCCACACAACATGTCCTGTGAATGGACGGTGGAGGAAGGTGGGTCCCATCGTCCTTTGGTGGACGTGTGGGAGCAATACATACATCATGGTAGGTCTCACCATCTGGTTGTTGGACGGTGGAGATTCAACACATATATCTTGGGTGTGGCCCACGTCCCATGCACGGGCGGTGTGGACAAAACACTACATCAAGGCCCCACATCCTACAGACGGATGGCGTGGATTAAACACATACGGCGGGGGTCCCATGTGCTGGATACAGTACGGTGGGCTCCTCCTGAGATTTTTATCTGCCTCATTACAGGCCCATGGCTTGGGCTAGATGGAAGGTGTGGATGCACCACACGTACAACAAAGGACAGTGAGTGTGGCCCACTAAAAAAAATTCTAGATCAAGCTGATATTTTCTGTTTTCCCATCATCCAATGGACCTACATGACCAACCGATCATACAGGCCCACAATGGCCAGCAACACAATCCACTTGCTAGACTGTGTGGATAAAATATATATATCAAAGTGGGGTCCATGGATGGATGATCTGGATGCTGGACTGTGTGGATAATATATATATATATATCAAAGTGGGGTCCATGGATGGACGATCTGGACAAAACCCTCACATCACATGTGGGTCCCACACACACGTGGCCCTCCAGGTTTAGATCAACGTGATATTTGTGTTTTGCCGATGGTCCAGGCCACCCCAAATGGATAGAATTGGTGGGCCCCCGAATATGGCAGTAAGGTGGGCCCCGCTTTGGGATAGCGGTGTGGTCTACTAAATGGACAGCATGAATAAATATCTACATTGTCATGGTGGGCCATCAACAAAGAAAAAGAGAGCTAGAGAGAGAGAGATGTGAGGCGGAGAATCGGTGTAGGGGAGGGACCCTGCCACTATGGGCCCCTCTTGATTTCAACACATACATCAAAGTGGGTCCTATCACAAGTGGGCCATCAAATTGATAATCAACGATAGATCACCCACCGATCGACCTTCTCCTTGGCTTCCTTTTGATGGTTGAAGATGAAAATTAAGTGGCTAGGATGAGAGGAATAAGAAGTGGGCCACAGATAGCCTCCTCTCTCCCTTGGGAGGCCATGGACGTTGGCTCTCCCTTGGGGTTGCTTCGGAGTAATGAGAGAGAGATGAGAGAGAGTAATGTAAGAGAAGTGATGGGAGAGAGGGATGGTGAGTGATGGATGGGTGTACGTGTGTATGGGAGAGAGTTAACTTTGGAGTACTTGTATAAGAGAGAGGATGGTTGCTTATACTTGACATGTGAAGTGATAGATGTGTACTTGATTAAAGTAATTGATGGGACATTCTATTGGGATTGCAATCGCGCGACGTTTTCCTTGAACTAAATGCAGGCCACATCTCCTGGCGCGGGTATCGCCTCGGTGCGCGAGGCGCAGCGTCGGAACCGCAGCGACGGTATGGTCGCAATGATAAAAGTCTCGAGCCGAGCCGACTTAGATCGACAGGATACAACTTAAGGTCACGCGCAACTGTCGATAACAGATTGCGGGTCACCGAAATTCTACCGGGAGGATCACGAAAGCCTAAGGAACGATACGGGCTAGGATACGGGTCTCACAGCTCTCCCCTCTTAATAAAAATTTTATCCTAGAAATTTACTACCACACAGGACAACGTAAGGGTAGAGATTCATCGGTATAAACATGTACAAGGCATAATAAATCTATAAACAAATGGAGATAGTGTTCTCTAATCTGAGCCTTGCGCTCCCAAGATGCCTCCTTAACAGAATGGTGAACGATACTAATCCTCGGATCTCGGATCAAAAACGATCGAAACAGGAATACTATACAGCCCCATAATCTCAACGGTAGGGAGCTATATCAGAAAATCTTTGAGTTATTCGAACTCGGGGATCTAACCATTCTAAATTCTCAACAATTATAGATTGCAGGGTAGCTTATAAGCAGATATGTGATGTTATCCTCAGGTATTCTCAAGTTATGCTCTGATACCATCTTTTGTCATGTCTCAAACCCAGAAATCAGATTCACAGGAATCTCGATCGTCAAATCCAGTGCCGACAGCCTCCGCAGTACCCCATTCTCGAATCCCAATGCCCGTATGTCAAGTTCCAATCCTATAATCCTACAAGGAGGATTTTTTTCTTTTTTTTTTTTATTTTTAAATTTTTTTATGTACATTTATCTCGTAGGAAGCATAACCACAAGTTTACCCAAATCACAAAGGCAACATCATCATCACATATCCGCTAATATAAACATTTGAATACAATGCTAAAAGGGAAATACATATGTCAAAATTAAAGCTCTAGAAGTCAAATATATGCTCTAAGCTCCATGCTGCTGCAACCTAACATCACTTACACGTATCTATCGTCATAAGCTTATAGAACGCTTAGAGGGTGGTATGAGTGTGTATGCAAGATAAGTGCCAAGCATACAAATACAACGTCATAATAATATCGAAAATACTGGTAAGATCATGAATCATACGATATGAGAGTAAGCAAAAATTCTGACAACTCCATGAGTCAAACAATATCAGAGTACTCAATATAGATCAGTTATGTAAATGAAGAGTCATAAAGAGCCAAATATCAAAAGCCGAGGATGCAATGTAATATACAATTCCTAATGAGTTCACGAATATCATCAGCCGTATCTAGACCATATAAATACAGAAACACAGTAATCCAAAATGGCATATGCTGTGAATGTAATGCAATATGCGATGCGAATAGAATAACTATGTTGGAGTGTTAAGTCGGGATGATAGTACGTAGTATTGCAGGCTATGGGGTCTATCACAAGGGACTTCTATCCAAACCAGTCTCATACTTAATTTGAATAGTCAGACTCAATGTGGTAAACTCCTGATCTCAGGTTAGTCGTATGCCCCAACCAAAATCCTTGCCATTGTGAAGGTACACATAACAAATAGTTGCGCACCACCAGCCCGAGTGGATAGTAAATAAATGAATGAATGTGTATGCAACTCCTGCTCAATAAATCTACATATCAGTACTTTTCATCTTTGGGATTATCACAAGGGTCTATTACACTCTACGCCAGTTTGTCGCCCCTATCCGAGCGCACAATTAGGTAAGTAGAAGAGATCTCACTATTTGCCTGCCAATATCGGGCCCGGCTCATCGATAGTGGACCCATTCCTCAAGCTGGTCAGACTCAACCTAGATATTTTCCCCTCACTCAAGTAGGTAAGGTCACACCCCCTCCCAACCGATCACGACATAGTGGGAGATGAGGCCTACTGGTATACGGCCCTCATACGCTCATATACATCCACTCGGTCTTGACATTGGGGTGTCCTTTAGAGATTTTCACCCAGGGCCATCTATGGCAGCCCGATGCTAGTAACAGATTTTCGGTGTCCCATCTGGCCATCACAACATGCCGTGGAAGCTACAACCCTAATGTTACTAGGGCTTACAGTAATCACAACATACAATGTAAGATGCATGAGTCATACAATCCAGTCATGCATCAATCCTGCGCATACCGTGCGCTAATGTGAGACGATCTCCGCCTTTTAGGGAGTCTCATAACAATCTGCCCAATGACATATGCAATGGTCAACCACATCTCATAACAAACATGTAGATGATGCGTATGGGTATGTATCATGATACTATACTGTCACATACTCATAATCGGTACAAATAATTGGCATCAACAATCAGCCTCGATATTATGGACATTTAACCAACATTGCCCCCAAGTAATAGCCTTGATAGAGCCTAACATATAGTGAACCCATGGCCTCACACAAGAACCTAATATACAACACCATGGGCCTCACTCAAGAGCTTAATACACATCACGATGAGCCTCTCACATAGGCCTAATATACATCATAATGGGCTCCATCACCTGGCCCTCAAATGCACCACAATGGGCCTCATCACATAGGCCTCATGTACATCACATTGGGCCTTAAACACAGGCTGAATATACATCACAATGGGTCTCAAGTATGGGCTGCATATACATCACATTGGGCCTCGACGATCAGCCTCGATAATCGTCCTCGATATCCGGCCTCGATAATCAGAATCGACCTCAACAATCAGCCTCGACAATCATAATTGGCCTCGTTAATCGAAATTGGCCTCGACAATTAGAATCAACTTCGACATTTGGCCTCAACAATCGGAATCGGCCTCAATAATCGGGATCGGCCTCGACAATTAGAATCGGCCTCGATGAATGGAATCGGCCTCGACAATTGGAATTGGCCTCGATACTCAGCCTCGACAATCAGAATCGGCCTCGATGAACGGAATCGGCCTCGACAATTGAAATCGGCCTCGACAATAGAAATTAGCCTTGATAAACGGAATCAGCCTCGACAATCAGAATCAGACTTAGCAATCGGCCTCGATAATCAGAATCGGCCTCAACTATCACCTCGACAATCGGAATCGGCCTCGACAATCGGAATTGGCCTCGATACTTAACCTCGACAATCGATAATCGGCCTCAACAATCAGAATCGGCCTCGATGAACGGAATCAGAATCGGCCTCGATGAATGGATTCAGAATCGACTTCAACAATTGGCCTAAGGGAAGGTCACAATGAGGACATTTAACCATCATTACCCATCAATATAGACATTTAACCAACAATACTCCCAAAGAGTGGCCCACATAGAGCCAAACCTATCATGGGCCTATGGCCTCACACAAGGACCTAATACACATCACTAAGGGCCTCACTCATAGGTAGCTTATGCATCACATTGGACCTCGCTCATGGACCTCCATACATAACATGTGGGCCCTACACATGGGTCTCACCAATGGGCTTCATATACATCAAGTGAGCTGCATCAATGGGCCGCACTAATGGGCCTCATACACATCAAGTGGGTTGCATCAATGGGCCGCACTAATGGGCCAAAATAACATCACAATGGGCCGCATCCCATGGGCCTCCAACATATCACAATGGGCCTTCGAGCACATTAAGTCGTGCCTCATCATATGGGCTTTAAATACAAAGCAGGTGGGCCCCATCACATGGGTCAAAATACAAATAGGTGGGCCCCTCACATGGGCTAAAAATACATCATGATGGGCCTAATATACATTATAATGGGCCACATCCATGGGCCCCAAGTACATCATGATGGGTCTCTCTTACGGGCCTAATGCACACCACATCAAGGTGGGACTCATACACTATATTATATCTACACCATTCATCTGTTTTTTAAAGATCATTATAGAGCATTAGCCAATCATATCAAAAGATGATCTGGACCATACCACAAATAATAGTGGAGATAATGATTTTCACCGTTTAAATTTGCAGGGCCCACCACTTTATTGTCCGTCCAACCTGATCATAAGGTCATAAAGACCGGGAATAAGAGGAAAAATAAATTTCATATTGATCCAAACTTTCGTGACCCTAAAAAGGGTTTCAATGGTGGACGTTCACTCAACACTGTTTTCTGCATTGTGGTCCACTTGATCATCAGATCTACTTCATTTTTAATCTCAAGCCTTAAGACAGGCTCACCAATTGGATGGACAGTGGGGTACGAATGTATACATCGTGGTGGGCCCCACCCTCACACATGCAACATGTGTGGGGTGGGTCCCACGTCCCACAAAATGGACGAACGGCAGGGATATACAACACATATACTAAGGTGGGCCCCACCATCCAGTAGCTGTTGGATGGTGCTGATCGTACCCATACATAAAGGCAACCCCACACAACACATCTTGTGAATGGACGGTGGAGGAAGGTGGGTCCCATCGTCCTTTGGTGGACGTGTGGGAGCAATACATACATCATGGTATGTCCCACCATCCAGTTGCTGGACGGTGGAGAGTCAACACATATATCTTGGGTGGGGCCCATGTCCCATGCACGGGTGGTGTGGACAAAACACTACATCAGGGCCTCACATCCTATAGACGGATGGCGTGGATTAAACACATACCATGGGCGTCCCACGTGCTGGATACAGTACGGTGGGCTCCTCCTGAGATTTTTATCTACCTCATTACAGGCCCATGGCTTGGGCGGGATGGAAGGTGTGCATGCACCACACGTACAGCAAGGGACGGTGAGTGTGGCCCACCAAAAAAATTCTAGATTAAGTTGATATTTTCTATTTTCCCATCAAGTGGGTTGTATCGTACTCCATACCGTTCCGTAGGTTCCCGCGATCCTCTCGATCAAATTTCAGTTACCTTCGACCCTTATTCGATGTTTGCATGCAATCCTAAGCCGAGTCCTGTAAACCAGAGTCGGCTCAACCTGAGACTTGTACTCTAGCAACCGCACCATCGTCGCGGTTCCAATGCCATGTCTCGCGCGTCGAGGCGATACCCATGCTAAGAGATGTGGGCCCGCATTTAGTTCGAGAAAACATCGCGCATTTGCAAACCCAAGAAAGATTTCAAATCATGTCCCATCAATCCCATCAATCACACCTCATGTCAAGTACACATCACCCCATCCCCAAGTAACCCCTTAAGTCAACACTCTCTTACACAAAGTACACCCATCACTCACCTTTTCACCCATCACACCCATCTCTCTCTCTCTCTTACACCTCTCTCTCTCATCTCTCTCTCTCATTTTTTTCCTCCCAAGCAACCCACGTCCATGGCTCTCCATGGGAGAAGCTTTATGTGGCCCACTTCTATCTCCCATCTCCACCATCCAAGTTTGATCCCAACCGTTGAAATTGTTCATTTGGAGCTCTAGCATGCATTGGAGGAAGAAGGAAAGAGAGATCTTGAGGTGGGTGATTTTATTTGTTGATTTTGATGATTTGAGGACCCACATGTGGTGGGACCCATCTTGATGTATATTTTGTATCAAGGAGGGGCCCATAGTGGCAGGGTCCCCCCATCATCGTTTATTTCTCTCTCTCTTAGATTTTTGTGGCCCACCTGAGGAATGAGTTGTATCCACGCTGTCATGGTGGGGCTCACTTTGCTGTATGTAATTCATTAGTATCATCCATTTGGACGGTGCCGATTGGAAACCCCATGATATATGTAAACGTCCTAGCCATCCATTGAATGGACGTGGACCCTACCACAACAGCGTGTGGGGTCTACCACGATGGATGTACATCCAGACCGTCCATCAGGTGGGGCCTACCATCAGGTTGTCCATCCAGAGAGAGGCGCTGGACGTTGACAGCGCTGATAGCCTCACCCTCCCGCACACTCACATATGCATATAATATTATATTACGATGTTATTATATAAATATAATATTTTATATTAAAAGATATAGTGGGCAGCCACTCCTATGTGAGACCCAGGTGAATCAGGACCGTGGATCTGGACGGGCCACCTGATGTGTGCATTTTGTCCAACCATCCATGCAACTGGATGCTGTCATATGTGGGCCCCACTATATGATGTATACATCAAAACCATCCAAACATGGGGCCTACCATCACGCTGACAGCGCCCAGCGTCTCACTCCCTCTCTCTCACACGTGTATGAGCCCAGCATCTCACTCCCTCTCTCTCACACGTGAATGAGCCCACATCTCACTCCCTCTCTCACACGTGTGTGTGTGTGTATATATATATTTATAATATGATATTATATATTAATAAATATCATGTGGGTCTGGCATGCCATGTACGGCCCCACCATGATGCGTGTGCTGTATCCAACCGTCCATCTGTGTGTGGACGTGGGACCCACCTTACTTCATATATACGTGTTATCCACTGTCAGCACATGTGACAGTGGGACCATCAGATGTGGGGCACACACCATCGAGCAAGGACGGTGGGATCCACCGTGATGTATGTGTCTCACATCCACGCGGTCTAACAGGCCGTGGGACCTACCCTGATGTACATGTCTCATCCACCGTCCAGTAGCAAATTGGGACACTGCTGGACAGCAACGGATTAACACCTACTGTTGGAACCTCCCTGGAGTCATCGTGGACGTCCATGCATGCTATCCACGCTGCCATCCGTTTCTACAGCCCTTAAGGTGGACACGTGTGAAAACTCCACACCGTTCATCCATTTTTTTTTCAAATTATTTTAGGGCCTGAACCCAAAGCGAGTCAGCAAGCAGTAAGTGGCTGGCCGCTGGCCCTTGCTGCATGTATTTCATAACCATGTTGTCCAAATACTTGGGGCCCATTGTTAGGTGTGAAGTTCACCACCATGTTGTATGCATTAATCTAGGTTGTCCATCCAATTTTTCCAACTCATCAGGTCGTGGGCCTGGATATGAGCCAGATCCAAATCTCATTGGACCGCACCACAAATAGTAGGGGTTGCCGCCCAACCATTTGGGGCCTCCTTAGGCCCACTGTGATGTTTGTGGGAGGCCCAACGGCCGGCCCACTCCTCTAGGTGGCCCACATCCAGTGGGACTCACAATGATATGTTTTATCCCACCGTCTAGATTGTTGGACCGCCAGCAGGGCCGAGGCGCTGTTGGACTATCTGTCTAGCAGTAGGCCGCCCTAATTTCAACCACGTTGTTCACCTGGTGGGGCCCAACGCGATGTGTGAGGCCCAGGGTGATATATGAGCCCATTAGTGCCTGGTGAGGCCCATGTGCAGGGCCCACATGTTATGTATTTAAGGCCCATATGATGGTCCCCACTGTTTGAACCTGAGGACTATGGGCAAGGCACATTGTGAGGTATTCGTGGCCTATGTGCAAGGCCCATTGTGATGTATATACGGCCCAGATATGAGGCCCATGTGATGTATTTGAGGCCCATGTGCAGGGCCCACATATTATGTATTTGAGGCACATATACAGGGCCCACCTGTGGTGTATATGAGGCCCATTAGTGTAGCCCATTGATGCAACCCACTTGATGTATATGAGGCCCGATATGATGTATGTGGCCCTTGAGTAAGGCTCATTGATCTATATTAGGCCCTTGTGCGAGGCCATGGGCCCACAATACGTTTGGCTCTATGTTTGCCACTTTTTGGGTGCAATGATGGTTAAATGTCCACATCGATGGGCAATGATGGTTGAACGTCCACATTGTGACCTTTCCTTAGGTCTTGTTAGGATCATCCCCATCATTTTCTAGTGGTTTAACCCAAATGATTGGGCCGCATTGATATTGCTAGACCCATTATCGGTCGTCCATCTATGAACCCCGCCTTGCGTCGAGGCTGATTATTGATTGATTCCATTTGTCGTGACTGATTGACCAATTAGCGATCGAGGCCGATTATCGTGACCGATTTGCCGATTCTGATTATCGATCGATTCCGATTGCCGATTTCGATTGACGTGACCGATTTGCCGATTCTGATTATCGATCGATTCTGATTGTCGTGATCGATTGACCGATTGGCGATCAAGGCCGATTATCGTGACTAATTTACCGATTCTGATTATCGATCGATTCTGATTGTCGATTCCGATTAACGTGACCGATTTGTCGATTCTGATTATTGATCGATTCTGATTGTCGTGACCGATTGACCGATTAGTGATTGAGGCCGATTATCGTGACTGATTTGCTGATTCTGATTATCGATCGATTCCGATTGCTGATTCCGATTGACGTGACCGATTTGTCGATTCTGATTATCGATCGATTCTGATTGTCGTGACCGATTGACCGATTAGCGATCGAGGCTGATTATCGTGACCGATTTGCTAAGTCTGATTATCGATCGATTCCGATTGCCGATTCTGATTGACGTGAGCGATTTGCTGATTCTAATTATCGATCGATTCTGAGTGTTATGACCGATTGATCGATTAGCGATCGAGGCCGATTATTGTGACCGATTTGCTGGTTCTGATTATCGATCGATTCTAATTACCGATTCCGATTGACGTGACCGATTTGCAGATTCTGATTATCGATCGATTCTGATTGTTGTGACTGATTGACCGAGTAGTGATCGAGGCCAATTATCGTGACCGATTTGCTGATTCTGATAATCAATTGATTCTGATTGTCATGACTGATTGACCGATTAGCAATTGAGGCCGATTATCGTGACCGACTTGCCGATTCTGATTATCGATCAATTCTGATTGTCGTGGCCGATTGCCGATTTTGATTGACGTGACCGATTTACCGATTCCGATTGTTGAGGCCAAGTATCGAGGCCGATTCCGATTTGTCGGGTCGGTTTCAATTGTCGAGGCCGATTGTCTAGACATATATGATGTACATGCAACCCATAGTTGAGGCCCCTTGTGATGTGTATTCGGTCTGTGTAATGTATATGCGGCCTGTGTTTGAGGCCCAATGTGATGTATATGCAGTCCGTATTTGAGGCCCATTGTGATGTGTATTCAGCCCGTGTTTTAAGGACCTAATGTGATGAATATGAGGCCTATGTAATGAGGCCCATTGTGATGCATTGAGGGCTAGGCAATGGAACCCATTATGATGTATATTAGGAAGATGTGAAAAGCCCATCATGATCTGTATTAAGTTCTTAAGTGAGGCCCATGGTGTTGTATAATTGGCCCTCATGTGGAGCCATGAGTACACTATATGTTAGGCTCTAAGTGGGTCATTCCTTGGGGGCAATGTTGGTTAAATGTCCACATTGTCGAGGTCGATTGCCTATGTCGGTTATTGATACCGATTATGTGATAGCATAACATCATAATACATGCCCATACGCATTATCTGCATGTTTGTTATGAGATGTGGTTGACCATTGCATATGTCATTGGGCATGTTGTTACGAGACTCCCTGATAGGCGGAGATTGTCTCACATGAGCGCACGGTATGCGCAGGACTGATGCATGCCTGGATTATATGACTCATGCATCTTACATTGTGTGTTGTGATTACTGTACGCCCTAGCGATATCAGGGGCGTAGCCTCCACAGGTATTTAGTGGATGGCTAGATATCCCTGAGTGAAAGTCCCTAAACCCTCTTGGTTCCAGAGGTTACTCCAACGTCTAGACCGAGTGGATGCATGAGCGCACGAGGGCCGTATACCGTCAGGCCGCATCTCCCACTGTGTCGTGGTCTGTTGGAATGGGGTACGGCCTTACCTGCCTGAGAGGAGGGGGCAATGCTAGGCTGTCTGACTAGCTTGAGGAATGGGTCCGCTATCGACGAGCTAGGCCCGATATTGGCAGGCGGATAGTGAGGTCTCTTCCACTCACCTTGTTGCGCGCGATGGGGTGGCAATCTGGTTTGTAGTGTAATAGACCCCGGTGATTTTCCAGAGAGTAACCATACTGATATGTGGACTTATTGAGCAGGAATTACATATTCATTCATTCATTCCTTCACTATCCACTCGGGTTGGTGGTGCGTAACTATTTGTTACGTGTACCTTCGCATGACCGGGATTTCGGTTAGGCGCGCGACTAACCTGAGATTAGGAGTTTACCACATTGAGTCCGACTATCTAAATTTAGGTATAGGACTAGTTTGGATAGAAGTCCTTTGTGGTGGTGTAAGTGCTATAGTTTCTATCCCTCTTTGTTGTCAAATTTGTAGTGCCAAAATCACTATTATACTCTGTTATATATAACTTGCATAAGTGAAGCTCTCTCAAGGATCAACATTCATAAACAAGCTAAGCTCACAACAAGCAAAGCTCTCAAGTACAAGACTCAAGATCTTGAATGAAAGAACTGCTCACAAGACAAGACTCTGGAATGAAAGAACTGCTCACAAGACAAGACTCAAGCTGAACTCAAGACTCAAGCTGAAACTCAAGCCACTTTCAAGATTGAGTTACATGAAGAGTTCAACTACATCAAGACTTCAAGACTGATACTTCAATGTCACTTGTTCCTAATGCTTCAATGTCCATACTTCATGATTGAGGTTTGTTTGACCATAGGTTGACCTTAGAAGTAGGTCATTTCGGATACATAAGTCGAATGTTATTTTTCATGTGATTGGTCTGTTCTTTGACTAGTCCTAGGCCTTCTTCGACTAGTCCTAGACTTACTTCGACCAGTCTAAGAAATTCCTTGACTAGTCGTAAGTTTGTTATAAATTCCGGATAAAATCTGTTAGCCTTCGACTAGTCCTGGAATCTGTTCGACCAGTCGTAGGAACAGTGTCGACTGATCTTCGACCAGTCGTACAACCTTCGACTCGAAGTCCAGCGATGGTTTATAGGTTCTTCGACCGATCGAAGGAAACCTACGACAATCGTAGGTGACCTACGACCACTCGTAGAACGGTCAGAGCATATCCCGCCGGATTTTTCAAATATCTGTTGTTGCTTCGACTAGTCGAAGAGCACTCTAGACCAGTCGAAGACCCGATCTTCTCACCTATAAATAGTGCACGAATCTCAGAAGAAATTATCGATTTAATTAAAGTATTCAAGCCAATCTTCGTCGAACTTCTGAGAGATAATTCTATGCTCCATCTAAGCTAAGTGTGCTTATTTAATATTCTCTTTCCTTAGCTTTATTTAATTGATTTTGTTTCTTATATTCCAATCTGATTTGATAAGAGGAATTATTATTCCCTTTCTTTGGAATCAAAATCAATTAAGGCAAGCCCTATTTGGTTTAATTTAAAATCTATTAGAACTAGAACCATTGTAATCGAGTACTGGACAATGAACTTGGACATTCAATCATCTACTTTGATTTGGTTCTACCGGGCTGCTACAACGAAGGAGATTTTCAGGTATTTTACATATTGTAAATTCCTTTCTATTATTTTGGTTTCTTTTAAGATTTGCCAGAAAAATCTTGTTATTTTGGTTATCTGAGGAAAGCCAGGAAAACTCAGAAGTGGGGTTTTTTTAATTGTGTAAGCCCACATACAAAGACACAATTGTAAGGGTTTTGGGTGAACCTGGGAAAACCTATTTTTAGTGAACGCTAATATCCCCTGTGTGAGGATATTAGGAGTGGAGTAGCATTTTGTGTGGCTGTTGTATAACAGTTGGTGAACACACAGGCGAACCACTATAATCTCTTGTGTTGTGGTTGATTGATTTATTCTTCTAATCTTTTAATTAATTTTTGTGGTATGTATGTATAGTGGTGAATGTTATAATTATTTCAAGCTTTGTGAGAATGTTGTAATAGCTTAGAATTTACTTTTTGCTATTCCTTTATAAGCTTGATTTTCAATTTCATTTGAAAGTTGTTCCAGCAAGGTTGCCCTGCCATTTTTATGGTGTATGGCTATCCCTAGAACAATACATCTTTAATTACAAGTTATTTCAATTCAGTTTATATTTATTTTTGTATTCCTCTTCGATTTGAGACTTGATACAAAGACCTTTCTAGAAATAAGGTTGTCCTACCATAAACTCTGTTTTTGGTGTAAGGTTGTCCTTAGAATAACGTTTGTATCAACCTCTCAAGATCTGAATTTTGAGGTTGTTTTTCTTTCCTACATTGTTATTTAATTTGGCTATCATTTTCTTTATTATTCCGCTGTTATAAGTTTTTATTTGGCATTGTCCTATTCACCCCCCCTCTAGGACATATAGCTTGGCCTTTTCAAGTGGTATCAAAGCCTAATAGCTCGTTTTTCGGATTTAATTCCTGAGCTAATGATTTAAGCTATTTAAGATGTCAAATTTTGATAGCCTTTCAGTCACTAGGCTTCCACCCTTTGATGGCTCCAACTATGCTTATTGGAAAGCCAGAATGAGGATCTTCCTCAAATCAATGGATGAAAATGTGTGGCAAGCCACAGTGACTGAATGGAATCCTCCTATCATGGAAGTTACTGGGGTTGATGGTTCAAAATCAATGAAAGCCACACCATATTACCAATGGACCACCCTTCAGAAAAGTGAGAGTAGTGTAAATGCTAAAGCACTAAATGCAATTACTTGCGCACTATCACCGGATGAGTTCAAAAGAATCATTTCTTGTGATACTGCAAAGCAAGCTTGGGATATATTAGAAATGACACACGAGGGTACTACAATTGTCAAAAAATCTAAAGTCCAACTCCTCATAACCAGATTTGAAGAAATTCATATGGAGGAAAATGAAATGTTTATGGACTTCTACACTAGATTGAATGACATTGTAAACTCAATGTGGGGTCTTGGCGATAAAATCCCAGAAAGTAAAGTGTGTGCAAAAATACTACGCTCACTTCCTGAACAGTTCAATTTTAAAGTAACCGCAATCCAGGAACTTCGTGATACGGATAATATGAGGGTTGAAGAACTAGTTGGTTCTCTACAAACCTACGAGTTAAACTTTAAAGCTCTTAAAGGTAAATCTATCGCGCTAAAATCTTCTAAATGTAATTCAGAAGAAAGATTCAGAAGATGATATGGCTCTTTTAGCTAAAAAATTTTACAAAATTTTCAAAAGCAAGAAAAGGGTTGATTTTCAAAAATCAAATGACAAAAAGAAGTTTAGACCCAAATTTTGAAAATCTTTGAAAGATAGTCAATGTTACAACTGTCAAGAATATGGGCACTTAGCAAATAAATGTCCTAAAAGGGACAAACCCAGGAAGAAGGGTATGTTGGCTACATGGGATGAATCATCTGATCCTGAAGGTTCTTCTGAATCAGAAGATTCTGAAACTGAGTCGGGCAATGAGGTCAAAGCTCTTATGACTCTAGCCAAATTCACATTTTCAGATAATGACTCTACAAGTGAAGAAAATCTGAATAGTGAATGTGAAAATGAAGATGATCTTCAAGACGCTTACAATGCCCTATATAAGGAAAGTTGTAAAATTGCTGTCAAACTTAAACTTCAAAAAGAAAAGTTTTCTAAACTCAAAAATTGTTTTGAATCGCTTGTTTTAGAAAAATCACAAATTTCAGATTGTTTTAAAAAATCGAAATGTGATTTGGAATTCAAAAACTCCCTAATTGTTGATTTAAAATCTGAAATTAAGAAACTTACAACTGAAGTATCTTCTCTTCTGAGTTTAAAGGACGCATGGAAATATGCCCAAGGTGATCTAAAGTTAGAAAAACTTTTATCCGGATCTAGAAAATGTGGCGATCGATCCAGGTTGGGCTATGGTAAAAATCTACCTCCTAAACAAAAGTATACTCCTCCTATGTTTGTTAAAGGAGAGTCCTCAAACTCAAAAGGGAAAAGTACTTATCAAGATTTTTCTAAAAATTCAAAAACTTTTCAAAAACCTAGAAACAGCCATGTCAACTTTAATCAGAAATGAAATCCACTAGCTGAAAAGATAGTTGATTTACTCAAGGAGCTATTAAAATCTAACTCTATAGGTCATTCCTACAAATATACACAAAAGAAGACCAACTATGTTCCTAAACCCAAAACAGTTATGAAATGGGTTCCTAAAGTCACCTGCTTGGTTGCTCACACTGCTTTCAAAGCAACAAGTCATTCAAAGTGGTACCTAGACAGTGGATGCTCCAGGCATATGACAGGTGACAAAGCTTTATTCACCGATCTGAAAGATATGACTGATGGTTCAGTCACATTTGGTGATGGTAGCAACTGCAAGATTATAGGCCAAGGTACGGTTCAACTTTTTAATCTTCTGGTGTTTAAAAATGTTTTATACGTTGAAGGCTTAAAACATAACTTGCTTAGTATATCACAAATATGTGATAATAACCATAATGTTCGGTTTTCTAATCAAAGCTGTGAGATAATAAACAATAAGGGTTCTGTAATATTAACTGGACGTAGAACGTCTGAAAATTGCTATATTATTAGTGAATCCAGCTCATCTAATCAAACATGTTACATGGTCCATACAGACGAGACTGATTTATGGCACAAATGTCTTGGACATGTACATTATCGAAATTTATATCGATTGAGCAAACGAGAACTTGTAAGAGGTTTACCCAAACTTCAGAAATTAGATAAAATATGTGGTGAGTGCCAGATAGGCAAACAAACAAAGAACTCACACAAAAAGGTGAATTCAAATACCACATCAAGACCACTCGAACTTCTCCACATGGACCTGATAGGACCTACCAGAACGGAAAGTCGTGGTGGTAAAAAGTATATCTTAGTAATAGTTGATGACTTTACCAGATTTACTTGGGTAGTCTTCTTAAGGGATAAATCTGAAACCCTTGAAGAAGTAAGAAAAGTTCTCAAAAGGATTCAAACTGAAAAATCTTCTCAAATCAGTAAAATTCGTAGTGATCATGGATCTGAATTTGAGAATAGCAATTTTGAGAAGTTCTGTACCGACCAAGGAATATTACATGAATTCTCTACTCCCAAAACTCCTCAACAAAATGGAATTGTAGAAAGGAAGAATAGGGTGCTTCAAGAAATGGCTAATGTCATGTTGAATAGCATGAAGCTCTCTAAAAATCTTTGGGCTGAAGCAGTTAACACAGCTTGCTATATTATTAATCGAGTATACACTAGCAAAGATAATAATAAAACGGCTTACGAATTGTGGTTCAATAAAAAGCCTACTGTTAAATACTTTCGAGTTTTTGGCAGCAAGTGCTATATTTTACGTGATCGTGAAAATTTGGGAAAGTTCGATACGAAGAGTGATGAAGGTATTTTTCTAGGATTTTCTTTATACAGTCGAGCTTATAGGGTCCTGAATAAAAGGACTGGTGTGATTCAAGAATCCATTAATGTTGTCATTGATGATCACTTAAACACACCAATCTCTAATTCAGATAATGATGAAGTACTAATCATTGATAAACCCGATACTTCATCAAATCAGACTGATTCTGAGTTAAGGACTGTTAAAGATCATCCAACCACACAAATTCTTAGAAACCCTCTCACCGGTGTTCGCACCCGTAGACAACTTGAGGATATATGTAATTATGTATGTTTTACATCCCAAATTGAACCATCTAATGTAAAAGAAGCTCTCGCTGATGAAAACTGGATTGTTGCGATGCAAGATGAACTCAACCAATTCGTAAGAAATGATGTTTGGTATCTCGTACCAAGACCTAAAGATAAACACATCATTGGAACAAAATGGATTTTCAAAAACAAGTCTAATGAATGTGGAAATATAATTAGAAACAAGGCTAGACTGGTGGTACAAGGTTATACTCAAATTGAAGGGATTGATTTCGATGAAACCTTTGCACCAGTAGCACGTCTTGAATCTATCAGACTATTTATATCCATTGCATGTTTTAGAAAGATAAAGATCTATCAGATGGATGTGAAAAGTGCTTTTCTAAATGGCGATTTACATGAAGAAGTCTATGTTGAACAGCCAATGGGATTTGAAGATTCCAAAAATATTGATCATGTATATCGGCTTTAAAAGGCACTTTATGGATTAAAACAAGCACCTAGGTCATGGTATGAGAAACTAACAAAATTTCTTTTAACTCATAATTTTCAAATGGGATCTGTTGATAAAACTCTATTTGTTAAGAAACATAATGATCATATCTTAATGGTGCAGATTTATGTTAATGATATCATTTATGGATCAACTTGTACTGACTTGACTACTGAGTTTGCAGATTTGATGAAATCACAGTTCGAAATGAGCATGGTTGGGGAATTGACTTATTTCCTTGGATTGCAAGTAAAGCAACAACCTGAAGGAATATTCATTTCTCAATCTAAGTATGCCTTGAATCTAATCAAGAGATTTGGATTTGAGAATGGCAAGAATTTCGATACTCCTATGAGTACTACCCTGAAACTATCAAAAGACTCTAATGGTAAAAATGTTGACTCAAAACTTTATCGGAGTATGATTGGTAGTTTGTTATATTTAACTGCTAGTAGACCTGATATTTCTCTAAGTGTTGGTATTTGTGCAAGATATCAATCGATCCAAAAGAATCTCACTTGATTCCTGGTCCAGCGAATTATTAGATATGTCGCAATTTTGTAAATCTCGGTCTCTAGTATCCTCATGAAACCAATGTTCAATTAGTTGGGTACTCGGCTGACTGGGGTGGTAATCTAGATGATAGAAAATCAACCGGTGGTGGTTGTTTTTCATTGGAAATTGTCTAGTTTCTGGTTTAGTAAGAAACAAAATTCTATATCACTTTCAACAATTGAAGCTATAGCTGGTAATGCATGTACACAGCTTGTTTGGATGCAACGAATGCTAAGTGATTATGGAATTAAACAGGATTCTATGTTATTACATTGTGATAATTCCAGTGCGATAAATATTTCAAAAAATCCTATTCATCATTCTCGTACTAAGCATATTGACATTAGATTTCATTATATAAGGGAATTAGTAGAAGAAAATGTTATATCTCTAGAATATATTCCTACTGAAGATCAACGTGCTGATATTTTCACAAAACCTCTTGATAAAAGCAGGTTCAAAAAGATGAAATCTGATCTTGGCATGTGCATTTTAAATTGATAATTTATACCTTCTTGTATAATATTGTATATATTTGCTAGATTATATTTCAATTTTTGTAAAATTTACAAGTATATTGAATTTTTGGGGTTTATACGACCAGTCGTGAGTATACATGACCAGTCGTACTACGACCGGTCGTAGATACCCACGACCAGTCGTGGAGCACGGGTTTCACTTCAAATTGGGGATTTTTCACTTTCTTCCTCATTTCTTCTTTCTTCTCCTTGGAGCCGAACTTCGACTCGTCGAACCCATCCTTCAAGTTCTTCAAGGTTAGTGTTCCAAATCCTTTTTTCTTGCATATTTGTGTCAAGATTGCTTCCTTTTCTCTCTTGAAGCTTTCTATCTTGAAAATCATTGAGATTTGGGGTTTGGGTTGTGAAAAATCTGTTTTGAGCAAACCCACTTCTCAATCCTTTGCAACTTCTTTATTCCTTTAATTCCTTGTTGCAAATGGCTTCTAGAAGAAGAAAAACTACTTCATGTGGTCCTTCTTCTTCCTCCAGATCAACCCCTATCTCTAAACGTCATCTTCTTATTCCCAATGATGATCCATCATTTGTTAGGGACATTAGATCTCGTAAGATTATCGTTGAACATCCTGTTGATGTCAATCACATTGTTCCATTTGACATCCTTCCTATGCTTGAAGCTGTAGGTTGGACTAACTTATTGCATTGGGGTGGGCCTGCATACCGGTCCATTGCCCAATCCATGTTTACATGTATTAGTGCATTTTCACAGGATAATTTAACTTTTCAAATTTCTACTAGAGAAGGGCCTTTTGACGTTGATCGTCATTTAATTTCAGCCCTTATGGAAATTCCTGTGAATGATGAGGGTATTCCAATTCATAATTTAACTGATAAACCCTCAATGGCTAAAAAACGCATGCTCACTAGAGACTTGTGCAATATGGATGTTCAATGGACTCAAAAAGGGAATGCGCTCCCCGCAAGGTATTTGTTACCCAAATACAGAATTCTCCACAGAATCTTTGTATCTAATTTGTATCCTCGTTCAGATAATAAATCTGACCTGACTTCATTTATGGTTCGTGTTATCCATGCTATCTCAAATGGTACTCAGATTTGTTTGTCATCCTTAATCTGTCATTTCATTCTTCAGTTTCGACTCCATCCTGGTCATAGTGACATTCCATTTGCATATTTTATGACTGCATTGGCTACTCATATGTTAGTCGATATGCCTGTTGATGAAGCACCAATCCATCATCTGATCTTCAACAATACAAATATTAATAAGATGAAGTTGGATCTGCTTCCTGAACAAGGTGGTGGTGGTGATGGTGGTCCTGAAGTGGTCGGTGTTGACATTAATATGGATGACATTTTTGAGGAACCGGATTCTGACTCAACAAATGATTCTTCTTCTTCATTTGATGCACGTCTGAGTGCATTAGAAGGTAAAGTTGAGAATATAAATGTTAAGTTGGAAAACATGTCTATTGCTCATGATTTGTAATTCAAGTACATGCACAAATATCTTAGGCGCTTGAACAAAGGCATGCACCAACTTGATCCTTCTATTCCTGCTCCATCTTCAAGTTCTAGTTCTGACTAGTTTCTATGAGACTTTTTGTATGTAATAACTTTCTTACTTAGCACTTGGCTGATTTTGATTTGGATTCTATCTATGTTTAATGCTGGATATTTGTTCTTGATGTAATATTTATACTGGATATATGTGATGCTATCTTGAGTATCTCTATAACTCTTTTACTATACTCTATTTCCTCCTTCTGTTTACTCTCATTCCTTTATTTAGTTCTCCCTTGTCATATTGTGACAAAAAGGGGGAGAAGGTTTGTTCTTAATGTGATTATGAGAGGAGTAGCATTGGTTATGTTACTCAGGGGGAGTGGGGAGTCAAGGGGAGTATATGTTTGATCTTGAATATATGTTTGATCCTGTTGAATGATAATGGTTAAATGTTGAATGTTGAATATTGATTTATAGGTATTAACCAGTTGTTTTACTCTTGTTTATCTTGATTATGTGTTTTGTCACTAATTTGACAAAGGGGGAGATTGTAAGTGTTATAGTTTCTATCCCTCTTTGTTGTCAAATTTGTAGTGCCAAAATCACTATTATACTCTGTTTTATATAACTTGCATAAGTGAAGCTCTCTCAAGGATCAACATTCATAAACAAGCTAAGCTCACAACAAGCAAAGCTCTCAAGTACAAGACTCAAGATCTTAAATGAAAGAACTGCTCACAAGACAAGACTCTGGAATGAAAGAACTGCTCACAAGACAAGACTCAAGCTGAACTCAAGACTCAAGCTGAAACTCAAGCCACTTTCAAGATTGAGTTACATGAAGAGTTCAACTACATCAAGACTTCAAGACTGATACTTCAAGGTCACTTGTTCCTAATGCTTCAATGTCCATACTTCATGATTGAGGTTTGTTTGACCATAGGTTGACCTTAGAAGTAGGTCATTTCGGATACATAAGTCGAATGTTATTTTTCATGTGATTGGTCTGTTCTTCGACTAGTCCTAAGCCTTCTTCGACTAGTCCTAGACTTGCTTCGACCAGTCTAAGAAATTCCTCGACCAGTCGTAAGTTTGTTACAAATTCCGGATAAAATCTGTTAGCCTTCGACTAGTCCTGGAATCTGTTCGACCAGTCGTAGGAACAATGTCGACTGATCTTTGACTAGTCGTACAACCTTCGACTCGAAGTCCAGCGATGGTTTACAGGACCTACGACCAGTCGAAGGAAACCTACGACCAGTCGTAGGTGACCTACGACCAGTCGTAGGAGAGCTACGACCAGTCGTAGAACGGTCAGAGCATATCCCGCCGGATTTTTCAAATATCTGTTGTTGCTTCGACTAGTCGAAGAGCACTCTAGACCAGTCGAAGACCCGATCTTCTCACCTATAAATAGTGCACGAATCTCAGAAGAAATTATCGATTTAATTAAAGTATTCAAGTCAATCTTCGTCGAACTTCTGAGAGATAATTCTGTGCTCCATCTAAGCTAAGTGTGATTATTTAATATTCTCTTTCCTTAGCTTTATTTAATTGATTTTGTTTCTTATATTCCAATCTGATTTGATAAGAGGAATTATTATTCCCTTTCTTTGGAATCAAAATCAATTAAGGCAAGCCCTATTTGGTTTAATTTAAAATCTATTAGAACTAGAACCATTGTAATCGAGTACTAGACATTGAACTTGGACATTCAATCATCTACTTTGATTTGGTTCTATCGGGCTGCTACAACGAAGGAGATTTTCAGGTATTTTACATATTGTAAATTCCTTTCTATTATTTTGGTTTCTTTCAAGATTTGCCAGAAAAATCTTGTTATTTTGGTTATCTGAGGAAAGCCAGGAAAACTCAGAAGTGGGGTTTTTTTAATTGTGTAAGCCCACATACAAAGACACAATTGTAAGGGTTTTGAGTAAACCTGGGAAAACCTATTTTTAGTGAACGCTAATATCTCCTGTGTGAGGATATTAGGAGTAGAATAGCATTTTGTGTGGCTGTTGTATAACAGTTGGTGAACACACAGGCGAACCACTATAATCCCTTGTGTTGTGGTTGATTGATTTATTCTTCTAATCTGTATGTATAGTGATGAATGTTGTAATTATTTCAAGCTTTGTGAGAATGTTGTAATAGCTTAGAATTTACTTTCTTTTATTCCTTTATAAGCTTGATTTTCAATTTCATTTGAAAGTTGTTCCAGCAAGGTTGCCCTGCCATTTTTATGGTGTATGGCTATCCCTAGAACAATACATCTTTAATTACAAGTTATTTCAATTCAGTTTATATTTATTTTTGTATTCCTCTTCGATTTGCGACTTGATACAAAGACCTTTCTAGAAATAAGGTTGTCCTACCATGAACTCTGTTTTTGGTGTAAGGTTGTCCTTAGAATAACGTTTGTATCAACCTCTCAAGATCTGAATTTTGAGGTTGTTTTTCTTTCCTGCATTGTTATTTAATTTGGCTATCATTTTCTTTATTATTCCATTGTTATAAGTTTTTATTTGGCATTGTCCTATTCACCCCTCCCCCCCTCTAGGACATATAGCTTGGCCTTTTCAGGTGGACCCCGTAGTCTGCGATACTACGTAATATCATCCCGACTTCACACTCCAGTTTGGTCATTACATTCGCACCATATATTACATTGCATCCGCAGTACTTAGCATTTTGGGTTACTATGTTTCTGCATTTATATGGCCTAGACGAACTTAGCAGGATTTACATCTTGCATTATACCCTCGGTATCTGATATTTGGCTCTCTTTGACTCCTCATTTATACGGCTGATCTGAATTGCGTACTCTGACATCGTATGACTCATTGGCATACCAGTATAATTCTGCTTACTCTGATATCGTATCTTGTCAGTATTTCTATTTATTCCACTGTCTGATTCATGGCAATGTATTGTATACTTGGCACTTACCTTGTGCACACACTTTCACCGCCCTCTAAGCTTTCTATAAGCTTATGCATGATAGATGCGTACAGGTGTTATTAGGTTGCAATAGCGTTGAGCTTGGAGCGTGCAGTTGTCTTCTGGAGCTTTGATTTCGATATATGTATTTCCCTTTCAGCATTGTACTCAAATGATTATATTAGTAGATATGTGATGATGATGTTGCCTTTGTGAATTGGGAAATCTTGTGGTTATGCTTATTATAAGTTAAATGTACAAAAAAAAATCCTCCTTGTAGGATCCCAGGATCGGAATCTGGCGTATGGACGCTAGGAGCCGAGAATGGGGTACTACGGAGGCTGTCGGCACCGGATTCGGTGATCGGGATTCCTGCGAATCCGATTTTCGGGTTTGGGGCGTGACAATATAGCAGTAAGGTGGGCCCCACTTTGTGACAACGATGTGGTCCACTAAATGGACAGCATGAATAAATATCTACATCATCACGGTGGGCCATCAACAAAGAAAAAGAGAGATAGAGAGAGATGTGAGGCGGAGAATCGGTGTAGCCCCTCTTGATTTCAACACATACATCAAAGTGGGTCCCATCACAAGTGGGCCATCAAATTGATAATCAATGGTAGATCACCCACCAATCGGCCTTCTCCTTGGCTCTTATGGCTTCCTTTGTTCCTTGGCTTCCTTTTGATGGTTGAAGATGAAAATTGAGTGACTAGGATGAGAGGAATAGGAAGTGGGCCACACATAGCCTCCTCTCTCACTTGGGAGGCCATGGATGTTAGCTCTCCCTTGGGGTTGCTTGGGAGTAATGAGAGAGACATGAGAGAGTAATGTAAGAGAAGTAATGGGAGAGAGGGATGGTGAGTTATGGATGGATGAACTTATGTATGGGAGAGAGTTGACTTTGGAGTACTTGTGTAAGAGAGAGGATGGTTGCTTATACTTGACATGTGAAGTGATAGATGTGTACTTGATTGATTTATTGATGGGACATTCTCTTGGGATTGCAATCGCGCAGCGTCTTCCTTGAACTGAACGCGGGCCCGCATCTCTTGGTTCGAGTATCGCCTCGGCGCACGAGACGCGGCAACGGCGTAGTCGCAATGATACAAGTCTCGGGCCGAGCCAACTCAGATCGGTAGGATGCAATCAGGGTCACGCGTAACTACCGATAACAGATCGCTGGTCACCGAAATTCTACCTAGAGGATCGCGGAAGCCTATGGAATGGTACAGGCTAGGATACGGGTCTCACAATAGGACTCTGATTCCAGTTGTGCCTCTTGAATTAATTAAGGTAACATCTTGATAGGTACAAGTGGATCCTTACCACCCTAGTTCCCACGTTTAAATTCACAAGTTTTAATCAACCTTATTCATAATCACTTTCAACTATTCTAGAATTCAGATTTAGATCTTCTTCTAGTTATAGTTCTAGTTCTTGTCAGAATACGTACAAGTTTAGTCCCTATGGATTCGACCTCGATCTCACCGAGATTATTACTACATCATGACCCTACACTTGGGGTTGTGAACAAGTTTTTGGCGCCGTTGTCGGGGACTATAACTGCGTTTTTCTAAATTTAATTAGTATTCGAATTAGTTTAAGTTTAGGATTTTCTTTTCTGAACTTGTTTTTAGAATCTAACTTGGTTTTCTGTTTTCTCAGATTTTAACATAGCAATCTCCAATCCGATAACCCCTTTCTAATTCTCTCTCTTAATTTTTTTAAATCTCATATTTGTTTTAGTTTCCCTAGTTTTCTTTCTTAGGTTTATGTTTAGTTACTTGAAGGCTTCGAGTGTTTCATGCCCAAGTGGGTCCATGACAACACTCGACGTCTCTTAAGTGTAGTAAGATTAGTCGAAGGGTTGCCCAATCATTACAGGATTAAACACCACTAGAGATCCTCTGAGTCAATAAAAGTGATGGCTACAAATCAACCTCAACCTTCACTTGAGGAAATTCAGGACGAAATGAGATGCATAATGCACCCCCTGCCTCATACTTTACGAGATTATTTATAACCAGTGGGGGTGAGCACACCTTCCTTTATGATTTTTTTAAAAAATATAGAAAATATGGATATTAACTCAGGGGTAATTCACTTCATTCCAAAGTTCCATGGACTTGAATCTAAAAGTCCATATTTACACATGAAAGAGTTTGATGAAATAATAACCACTTTACACTTTCCTAATGTGTCTGAGGACACGGTCAGGCTGAAAATCTTTCCCATCTCTTTAAAAGAAAAAGCTAAAACGTGGTTGCATTTACTACGTCCACGATCCATTGGCAGATGGAATGCAATGACAAGGGAGTTTATAAAGAAATTCTTCCCATATCATAAGACGAACACCATCAGGAAGTCGATTATGAACTTCACCTAAAAGGAAGATGAGACATTCTTCCACTGTTGGGAGCGGTTCAAGGATCTTGTTAGTTCATGCCTACAACATGGCTTTGAAATGTGGCGCATAACAAATTTCTTCTACGATGCACTGACATCTTCTATGCACCAATTGGTCGAGACGATGTGCAATGGGAAATTCATGAACAAAGATGTCGATGATGTGTGGGATTACTATGACAAACTTGCTGAAAACACAAAGTCATGGGACATCTCCCTAAGACCCAGCACCACTTCTAAGCTTACTCAATCAAAAGAGAAGGGCAGAATATATATATTGAAAGAGGAAGATGATATCAATTCTAAAGTGGTTAATCTCATAAGAAAAATTGAAGCCATGAAACTTAATAAGGATAAGGCTAAGAAAGTTTTTGCGGTATTTGTGCTTGCAACATACATACAACTGAAAATTGTCCAATAATACTTGCCTTTCAAGAGGTATTGAATGAGCAATCGAATGCCGTAAATAATTACCAAAGACCTTTCAGTGGACCCATCTCAAATATATACAATTCTAATTGGAGAAATCATCCAAACTTCAGTTGGAGGAAAGGACAAATTGTTACTCCTTAAGGATTCCCTAACCAATTCTTAAATCAAGGGAAACCTCAAGAGGATCTGGTCTTAAAACATATCCAAAATCAAGAGCTTTTTCAGTAGGGTATGCTTCAAGCCTTTTAAGGCCATACAAAGGCCATATAAGGGCTTGAGACAAGCAAATCAATTGGGGAAAATGGAATCCTTCCGACTTAGCCTCTCCTCAATCTAAAACCATAATATGAAATTAGTGATATAAGCTCTTCAAATCAAATGGAGCAAGCCAAGTTTATCACCACTCTTTGGAGTGGAAAACCAATTAACAAAACTATTCCGGTAAGGGCTGAAAAGTCTAAGGACCTAGAAGAAGACATGAATGATAGACCTAGCATTGCTCCACATAGGTTAGAACTGGAACCTTAAAGCAAGCCGATTGCTCCATTCCCCCAGTGGTTGATTGCATCAATACCTCTAGCCAACTCACAGGATATTCTAAAGGTAAGGGCTGAAAAGTCTAAGGACCTGGAAGAAGACATGAATGACAGACCTAGCATTACTCCACATAGGTTAGAACTGGAACCTTAAAGCAAGCTGATTGCTCCATTCCCCTAGTGGTTGATTACACCAAAACCTTTAGCCAACTCACAGGATATTCTAAAGGTGTTGAAACAAGTGAAGGTCAACATCCTTCTTCTGGATGTTGTGAAACAAATTCCTTCATATGCCAAATTTTTAAAAGACCTATGCACAACTAAGAGGTGGCAAAGTATCAAAAAGAAAATTTTCCTGATAGAAAAAGTGAGTGTTATCCTTGAGTAAAATGTGCCAAAATATAAAAAGATGCTGGTAGCCCAACTATCACTTATATAATTAGGAATTACCAAATTGAAAACACGCTTCTTAACTTGGGGGCGAGTGTAAATATGATCCCTTACTCGGTCTACGAACAACTGGATCTAGGTGAATTAAAACCCACTCGGACCACATTACAACTTGTTGATCACTCAGTTCGTATACTAAGAGGGATAATTGAGGATGTATTAGTCCAAGTTGATAAATTCTATTATCCAGTAGATTTTATCGTTTTAGATACTCAACCCATCACAGACATGAGCACTCAAATCCCTGTCATACTTGGCTGCCCGTTCCTTGATACATCTAATGCTATCATCAATTGTAAAAATGAGGTCATGAATTTGTCTTTTAAAAATATGATGTTGGAGCTTAATATCTTTTTCAACATGAGAAGACAGGCAGAGGATGATGCGAGGCCCAAGACATTAATATGATAGACTCTTTCATGGAAGATAGAGCTCTAATGACGTTATCCTCTGACCCTTTAGTGACGTGCTTAGCACACTCCCCCAATTTGGATGATGACACGATTAGGAAAATGGATATCATACTTGATACTGCATCGGTACTTGAAGTTAACCAGTGGAGGCCACAATTTGAGAAATTGCCCCAAATCGACGTAGTACCTCTACCGTCTAGCCTCAAAGCATCAAAGCTTGATCTAAAACCTTTGCCCACTAATCTTAAATATGTCTACTTAGGTAAGGATGAGACATAGCCGGTGGTGATTTCTTCCCAACTTGAGCAAGAACAGGAGAGTATGCTTATCGCTACTCTCCTTGAACATAAAGGAGCCCTTGGATGGTCAATTGCGGATCTCAAGGGAATCGATACATTGATTTGTACTCACCATATTTATCTTGAGGATAATACGAAAACCTCTCGATAACCACAACGTCGACTCAATCCAAATATGAAAGAAGTGGTTAAAGGAGAAGTACTTAAATTGTTGGATGTGGGTATCATATACCCTATATTCGACAGTCAATGGGTGAGTCCAACTCAAGTGGTTCCTAATAAATCCAAAATCACCATAGTATCCAATGCCGACAATTAACTCATGCCAACTAGAGTTACTACTAGTTGGAGAATGTACATTGACTATAAAAAAATGAATACCATCATGAGGAAGGACCAATTCCCCTTACCCTTCATTGACCAAATCTTAGAAAGGTTAGCTAGTCATTCTTATTACTGGTTGATGGGTATTCGGGCTACAATCAGATAGAAATAACCCTTAAAAATAAAGAGAAGACAACGTTCACATGTCCTTATGGCACCTTTGCTTATGGAAACATGACATTGGGACTGTGTAATGCCTTTACCACATTTTGCAATGCAGTTGAGTATTTTTTCTGACATGGTAGGAGAATATTTAGAGGTCTTCATGGACGACTTCTCTATTTTTAGTCCATCCTTCAATGAGTGCTTGAAAAATCTTAAATGTGTTTTGAAGCGATGTGAGGAGAAGAATTTGGTTCTAAACTAGGAGAAATGTTATTTCATGATTCCCAAGGGAATTGTTCTTAGACATATAATTTCCTCTAAGGGAATTGAGGTGGATAAGGCCAAAATCGATCTTATCTCTAACCTATGACCTCCCAATAACATACGCGACGTGCGATCCTTCTTAGGACACGTCGCATTCTACAGACGATTCATAAAGGACTTTAGTCACCTCTCTTGTCCTTTATGTAATCTACTTCAAAAGGATGTACCATACGAGTGGACTGAGTAATGATAGGAAGCTTTTACTAAGCTCAAAGGCATGTTAACTATCGCACCTATTATGCAGCCACCTAATTGGAACATCCCTTTTGAGATTATGTGCAACACGTCTGATTATGTTATTGGGGCAGTGTTATGCTAGAGAAAAGAGAAGAAGCCCTACGTTATTATTTATGCGAGTAGAACTTTAAATTCTGCCAAATGAACTACTCTACTACGAAGAAGGAACTCTTGGGCATAGTATTCACTTTAGACAAATTTAGATCCTACCTGATCGGATCTAAGATCATAATCTACAATAATCATGTGGCGCTGAAGTATCTTTTTTCTAAGAAAATGATGCTAAGCTCCGCTTGATAAGATAGATCCTCCAACTCCAGGAATTTGACTTTGAAATACGAGACAAAAAAGGAGTAGAGAACGTAGTGGTTGACCATCTCTCGAGGCTTGATCTACTCGATCCCCTTGAGACAACACTAATAAATGACATGTTCCCTAAAGAAAATTTGTTCAAACACTCCCAACTACCTTAGTTTGCTGATATTGCGAATTATCTTGCTACAGGTTTCACACCGACACATTGGACTGCACATGATAAAAGAAAATTCTTTGCCGAGGTACGTAATTTCTTTTGGGACGATCCATATTTGTTTAAATATTGCCTAGACCAAATTCTAAGGAGATGTGTGGAAGAAAAACAAGGTAAAGAATGGATCTTAAGAGACAAAGATTAAAGATTTCAAGGTCCTAAGATTCAAGAAAACCAAGTGGAGAAGGAACAAAGTCGAAAGAACAAGTACAAAATACACATTAACTGTATCATCGAGCAACTGTTTGATGACATCGAGGAAACATTCAATGACATCAAACATGGATTGATGACATTGAATTTATGAAGAAAAATTGAGTTGGTTGTTGGACAGATGTTTTTCGATGACTCAAGAACTTGTTCGATGACTCGAAGCTTTACTCGATGACATCGAATCTTTTATGGAATTTCGACAAAACTCGCTGGACATATTGGGCACGTTTTTCGATTACTCAAAGCACTCCTCAATAACATTGAAGATCTGCTCAATGACATCGAATTTATTGAAGAAATTGGAATAAATCTCTGGACTGTTTTGGCCACATTATCAATTCCTCGAACAATGTTCGATGACATTGAAGGCCTCTTCGATGACATTGAAGGCAGGTTCGTTGACATAGAAGGTCGCAGAGTCTGGATGAAGTTATAAAAGCATGAAAAAGCACATATAAAAGCCACCTTCGATGACATCGAAGTCGGTTCGATGTCATCAAACGGATCGCACGACGTTACGTAGAGTTACGCGAAGTGCATAAATTTGAGGCAGTTTTCAAATTTTTCCAAAGAGGTGTGAAAGGAGGTGTTGTACAACTATAAATAGGAGTCCCCACGGCATCTCTGGGCATTATTTGGGGTTTAAGGAGTGGAACAAAAGCATGGAGAAGTCGTCGCTAAGAGTTTTTCTTCCTCTTCCTTAGTCATTTTTATGCTTTTCTTAAGAGATTTTATTTCAATCATGTCTATGGTTGGCTAAACCTCTTAGCTAGGGCTAAGAGGTGAAGTTGTAGCGTGATAGGATGTTTCTTTTACTTTGATTTATGTTTATGTTGAACCTTCTTTGATTCTAGTTTGATTTTAAAGGAATACCTTCAATTCTTAATGATTTATTGTGACTCAAATTATAGTAGATCAGTAATAGCTTTGAGTATCTTCTTTTCCTGATTTTGAGATTCTGGGATTAGTAAATCCCGTTGTTAGCCATCATCTCATGGGCATGGTTTGGTGATGGAATCTCTTCCAATTATCACAATTCTTCTCCATTGAGAATTAGGTCAAGGAAAGTTCAGATTGATCTTAATTGTATATCTTCCAATTGGATAAGATAGGACTCTAATTCCAATTATGTGACTTGAATCAAGTAAGAGGGCTCCCTGATCTTTACAAGTGGATCCTTGAAAACCCTAGTTACCACCTTTAAATTTCTTAAGTTTTAGTTAAATAATTCACAATTACTATCTCTACACTTCCAAATTTAGGTCTACATCTTCTTCTAGTTCTACTTCTAATTGCTTTCAGAATATTTAGGAAATTAGTCCTTATGGATTCGACCTCGGTCTCATCGAGATTATTACTACATCGCGACCCTACACTTAGGGTTGTGAACAAGTTTTTGGCGTCGTTGCCGGGGATTAACGGTTGCGTGTTCTGAGATTAACTAGTTTTGAAATTAGTTTAAGATTAGGGTTTTTCTATTTTCTATTTTTAGGTTAGGGTTTTTTCTGAGTTATTTTAGAAACTAACTTTGCTTTCTATTTCTAGGTTTAGAAACTTTCCTTCTCTATTTTTAGATTTAGTTTCTAATTTTAGGATAGAAACTTCCTATTTTATTTTTAGAAACTAAATTTTTCTCTTTTTAGAAACTTTCTATTTTCTGTTTTTAGAAACTTTCCTTTTTCGTTTTTAAAAACTAAGTTGCTTTCTTATTTCTTTCTTTTTGTTTTTTAGAAACTAATTCACTTTCCTTTTTCTTTTGTAGGATCCTAACATAGAACCTTCTAACTTGGTAACTTCTTTCTAATTCTCTCTTTCTAATTTTGGATTTCTATTTCCCTTCTTTCTTTTAGGTATAGGTTAGAATATGAAATAAAGGGCTGAGAGTGTTTCATGCCCAAGTGGATCCGTGACAACACTCGACGTCTTTTAAGTGAAGGAGGATTGGTTGAGGGGTTATTTATCCATCAAAGGATTAGACACCACTCGAGAAACTTAGAGTTAATTGAGGTTATGACTGCAAATCAACCTGCAAATCAATTGGTGAATCAGCCGCAACCTCGACTTGCGGAAGTCCAAGATGAGAATGAGGTGCACCATACACCCCTGCCTCTTAGTTTTCGAGATTACTTGCAACTGGCGGGAGTGAGCACCCCTTCTTGTATGATTTTTCCAAGAAACACAGGAAACATGGATATTAAGCTTGGAGTGATCCAACTCCTTCCAAAGTTCCTTGGACTTGAATCTAAAAGTCCATACCTACACTTGTAAGAATTTGACGAGCTTATAACCACTTTATACTTTCCTAACGTGTTTGAGGACACGGTCACGCTGAAACTCTTTCCTTTCTCCTTGAAAGAAAAAAGCTAAGATATGGTTGCACACTACGTCCGCGATCTATTGGCACATGGAATGATAAGATGAAGGAGTTCATAAAAAAATTCTTTCCATACCATAAGATGAACACCATCAGGAAGTCGATCATGAACTTCGCCCAAATGGAAGATGAAACATTCTTCTAGTGTTGGGAGCGGTTCAAGGATCTCGTCAGTTCATGCCCACAATATGGTTTCAAAACGTAGTGCATAACAACTTTCTTCCATGATGGATTGACATCTTCCATGCGCTAATTCATCAAGACGATGTGCAATGGGGAATTTATGAACAAAAATGTCAATGAGGTGTGGGATTACTTTGATAAACTCGTTGAAACCACACAATCATGAGACATCTCCCCAAAATCTAGCACAACATCTAAGCTTACTCAAGCAAGGGAGAGAAGTGGGATATACTTGCTGAAAGAGGATGATGATATAAATAGTAAAGTGGCTAGTCTTGCAAGAAAGGTCGAGGCCATGGAACTTAAGAAGGATAAGGCTAAGGAAGTTGTTTGCGGTATCTGTGCTTGCAACATACCTACAACTGAAAATTGCCCAACGATACCTGCTTTTTAAGAAGCACTAAACGAGCAATCGAATGCTGTGAACAACTACCAAAGACCTTTCAGTGGACCCATCTCTAACACATACAATCCTAGTTGAGCAAATCATCCGAACTTTAGTTGGAGGAATGGACAAACTGCTACTTCTCAAGGAATCCCTAACCAATTCTTGAAGTAAGGGAAACCTCAAGAGGATCTGGTTTGGAAACATATTCAAAATCAAGAGCTTATCAATCAGAGTATATTGCAAACGCTTCAAGACCTTTCAAAGGCCATACAAGGGTATGAGATAAAAAATTCAATTGGAGAAAAAGGGATTCTTCCAACCCAACCTTTCCCCAATCTTAAACTGCAATATGAAATAAGTGATCCAAGATCTTCAAATCAAATGGAGCAAGCTAAGTCTATCACCACTCTTAGGAGTGAGAAGATAATTGACAAATCTATTCCGATAAGAGTTGAAAAGTCTAATGACCTAGAAGTAGATGAAACTAATAGGCCTAGCAACACTCCACATGGATTAGAACTGAAACTTCTGAGCAAGCCGATTGCCCCATTCCCCCAACTATTGATTGCACCAAAATCTCTTTCTAACTCTCAGGACATTCTATAGGTGTTGAAACAAGTGAAGGTTAATATTCCTTTACTCGATGCGGTTAAACAAATACCTTTATATGCCAAATTTCTAAAAGACTTATGCACAACTAAGAGGCGGCAAAGTATCAAAATGAAAATTTTTCTAAAAGAAAAAGTGAGTGTCATCCTCAAGCAAGATGTGCCACAAAAATATAAAGATCCCGGTAGCTTAACCATCCCTTTTGTAATTCAGAATTATCGGATTGAGCACGCACTTCTTGACTTAGGAGTGAGCATAAATTTGTTTCCTTACTCGGTTTACGAATAACTAGGTTTAAGTGAATTGAAACCCACCCGAACCACATTACAACTTGCTGACTACTCAGTTCGTGTGCCGAGAGGGGTAATTGAGAATGTGTTGGTCCAGGTTGACAAATTCTACTACTCGGTAGATTTTATCATCCTAGATACTTAACCCATCATGGATTCCTGTCATTCTTGGTCGCATATTCCTTGCCACATCAAATGCAATCATTAATTGCAGGAATGGAGTCATGAGTTTGTTTGAAAATATGACATTGGATTCGAATATCTTTTTCAATATAGGCAAATGGGTAGAGGATGATGATGATGCCCACGATGTTAACTTGATTGATCTTTCGTGGAGGATAGAACTCTGATGACCTTGTCCTCTGACCTTTTAAAGATGTGCCTGGCCCATTCTCATGATTTGGATGATGATATGATTAGGGAAACGGGTGTCATGCTTGATACTGTGCCGGTACTTGAAGTTAATCAGTGAAGGCCATAATTTGAAGAATTGCCCCAAACTGATGTAGTGCCTCTACCGTCTAACCTCAAGGCACTGAAGCTTGACCTAAAACATTTGCCCTCTGATTTGAAATATGTCTATTCAGGTCAAGCTGAGACATACCCGGTGGTGATTTCTTTCCACCTTGAGCAAGAACAAGATAGTATGCTCATATATACTCTCATTAAGCATAAGAGAGCCCTTGGATGGTCGATTGCGGACCTCAAGGGAATTGACCCTTCATTTGTACTCACCACATTTATCTAGAGGATAATGCGAAGACCTCCTGGCAACCACAACGTAGATTAAATCCAAACATGAAGGAAGTGGTTCAGGTCAAGGTTCTTAAGCTATTAGATGTGGGTATCATATACCCTATATCCGATAGTCAATGGGTGAGTCCAACTCAAGTGGTTCCTAAGAAGTCTGTAATCACCATTGTAGCCAATGCTGACAATAAACTCGTGCCGAATAGAATCATTACTAGTTGGAGAATGTGCATTGACTACAGGAAATTGAATAACGTCATGAGGAAAGACCACTTTCCTTTGCCCTTTATCGATCAAATTTTGGAAAGGCTGGCTGGTCATTCCTATTACTGTTATCTTAATGGATATTTGGGGTACAATCAGATTGAGATAGCCCTTGAAGATCAAGAAAAGACCATGTTCACATGTCCTTTTGGTACCTTTGCTTATCGAAAGATGCCATTTGGGCTGTGTAATGCCCCCACCACCTTTCAGTGATGCATGATGAGTATTTTTTCTGATATGGTGGGATAATATTTAGAGGTCTTCATGGATGATTTCTCAGTTTTTAGTCCATCCTTCAGTGAATGCTTGGAAATTTTGAAAAATGTACTGAAGCGATGTGAGGAGAAGAATTTGGTACTAAATTGGGAGAAGTGATATTTCATGGTTCATAAGGAGATTGTACTTGGACATATCATCTCGTCCAAGGGAATTAAGGTAGATAAGGCTAAGATTGATCTTATCTCTAACTTACCTCCACTTAAGAACATACGAGATGTGCGATCCTTTTTAGGACACGCTAGATTTTATAGAAGATTCATAACGGACTTTAGTCACCTTTCTTGTCCTTTATGCAATCTACTTCAAAAGGATATCCCATACGAGTGGACTGAGCAATGCCAGGTAGCTTTTACTAAGCTCAAGGGCATGTTAACCACTGCACCTATCATGCAACCACTCGAATGGAGCCTTCCTTTTGAACTTATGTGCGGTGCGCCTGACTATGCTCTTAGGGTGGTTTTAGGCTAGAGAAAAGAAAAGAGGCCCTACGTTATTCATTATGCAAGTAAAACTCTAAATCCTGCCCAAGTGAACTATTTTATTGCGGAAAAAGAACTCTTAGCCAAAGTATTCATTTTGGACAAATTTAGGTCCTACTTAATTGGATCCAAGATCGTCATTTACATATATCATGCGGTGCTCAAGTATCTCTTTTTTAAGAATGATGCTAAGTCCCACCTTATAAGATGGATCCTCTTACTAAAAGAATTCAATTTGGAAATAAAAGATAAAAAGGGAGTAGAGAACGTAGTGGCAGACCATCTTTCCCGCCTTGATCTCTCTGATTCCCTTGAGACGACACATATAAATGACATGTTCCCTGACGAACAATTGTTCAAAGTCTCCCATTCACCTTAGTTTGCTGATATTGCTAACTATCTTGCTACAGGCTTCACACTGTGAAAAAGGGAAAAATAAGATGATCAATTTTGAGACGGTTGTGAACCGTCTCTAAAATCCCTTGGTTTAAAGACGGCTATAAACCATCTCTAAAATTTCATACGGCTCTTAACCATCTTTAATATGAACCAAAATCGTCTTAAAATGTTGAACATCCACAAATCATTTAAGACGGTCAAAATCCGTCAGTAACTACTTAGAAAAGACGGTTATTGACCGTCTAGAATAAAAGACGGTCTTTAGCTATCTTATAGGTAGTCATCTAAGATTGTCAAAGACAGTCTGCATTAGAGACGGTCCTTAGCCATCTTATAGTGGTCATCTAAGATGGTCAGAGACTGTCTGCATTAGAGACGGTCCTTAGCCGTCTCATAGTGGTCATCTAAGACGGTGAGAGACCGTCTGCATTAGAGATAGTCTTTAGTTGTATTATAGTGGTCATTTGAGACACTTAGAGACTGTCTGCATTAGAGATGGTCATTGGCTGTCTTTTAGGTGCAAAACTGCCTTACCCTTCCATTGCCATGACTCCCTCATGCAAGGTAGAACATGCCTTAACATGGGGTTACTGTGGGGGCCACCCTGATGTATGTATTACGTATTTAGGCCATCCATTAGTTTCCCACTCTACATCGTTCTTATTTTATTAAAAATCGAGACTTTAGGAAATGAAGTTCGAAAAAATAATAATTTGAGATTAAAAAAATCAAGATTTTGATAAATAATTGATATTCTAAAAAAGAAAATTGAGAAGTTTAAAATTTTTATGAATTTGAAAAAAAATAAATAATAGAGAAGCTTAGAAAAACAATTAACAAAGTTTGAGAAAAATTGAGATTAAAAAAAAAAAAAAAAACCATGACTTAATAAAAATCTAGATTTTGAAAAAAAAAAATTTAGAACTTTGAATAAAGTTTATCATTGTAAAAATAATTAGATTTCCAAAAAAAATGATATTTTGAAAAAGAAAATTGAAAATATTAAAAAATTTGTGAAAATTTTGACAACTTTAAAAAAAAAAAATATTTCGAAAAAGAAACTAAGATTTTGTATTTCGAATTTTTTTTATTTTGAAAAGTTTAATAACAAAAGTGAGATTTTGATGATGTGTTGTATATCCATGCCGTCCATATGTTTCTCCGACCCATTTTTGGGTGGGGTATAAAAAAAGTGTAGATTAAATCTCAAGTGGACCGTACCACCTGAAAAAGTGGTAATATAGTGCCTTGCCATTAAAAATTATAAAGTGCCCGTCATAAGGTTTTAATAGTGTTTATTTGTAATCCAACTTGTTGATTATGTAAAGAAGATTTGGATGAAGGGAAAGTACAAAGATCAAATTAATCCAAAGCTTTTGTGGCCTTCAAAAGGTTTCTAATGGTTATTCATCACTGTTTTGATTGGTATGGCCCACCTGAGGTTACTGAGTTCTTATGATTTAGAATCACATCCTAAAATATGATGGAAAAATATATAGACAGTATCGATATACACAAAATATATTAAGGTAAGCTCTAGACAGTTAGGATAACACCCATGTAGGAGTTACCTAATTAGTGAAATGGTAGTTGATTTCATGGAAACTTCCTGTGAGGTCAATCTTTATGGGCCCCACCATCATGTGTGTAGAACATCAACACCATGCATTTGACGTGTCCCTTTTAGGTTATGGGATACCCCAAAAATTTGTTGTATACGAAACTCAGGTGGGCCATAACATCTAAAACTATGTAAAGACATCCCTAAAGGATATAAAAGCACTTGGTGGGGCCCACATGAGTTTTGGAAGTGGCTGAAATTTGTTTTACCCATCATCCTACGTAATGAATGGGCTGGATCTGTGAACCACATCTAGGTGGGCCCAATAAATGATTATGAATGTTTTAATGGCCGGGAGGGTAACCCCTCTCAACTATCGTATATGGTGTGGCCCACCCAAATCAATGTGCTTTATTTTTAAACCCATGGCCATAATGGAATGGTTCATTTGACTGATGGGGAAGATCCAAAGTTCAAGTGGACCCCATAATAGAAAAGTGTGGGATAGTGACACCCACTGTTAAAACCTTGTTAGGGCCGACCATGATGTTTATTTGAGATCCAACTTGTTTATAAGTTAATATAGACATGGAATAAGGGAAAAAATAAATATTAGCTTGATTGAAAACTTCTATGGCCTAAAGAAGTTTTTAATGGTAGGCCTTCAATCTTAATTGTTTTATGTGGTGGGGTTCACTCAAACTTTAGATCTGTCTCATACTTTGGCTCATACTCTAAAATTATATGGTAAAATGGATGGATGGCGCGGATAAACCACATGCATTAACCTGGGTTATTGTGGGGGCCACCTTGGTGCATGTATTATGCACCCATGCCATCCATTAGTATTTTCAAATCATTATTTAGGAAAGCCAGATTTTTTACTGTGGATGTCCAACCACATGCATTAACCTGGGTTATTGTGGGGGCCACCTTGGTGCATGTATTATGCACCCATGCCATCCATTAGTATTTTCAAATCATTATTTAGGAAAGCCAGATTTTTTACTGTGGATGTCCAATTACTATTGTTTTCGCATTGTATGGTCCGCCCAAGCTTTAGTTCACGCTCATTTTTTGGGATCAATGATAAAATTATGTTAAAAAATGGATGGACGGCATAGATGAAACAAATCGATCATGGTGGGGTCCACAGAGCCATACTAGATCCAAAGCACAATTTACTGTTTCAATTTTTCTGTTTTTCACCGTGAGTTTTGTATTTTATGTAAAATAATGGTGACTTGTTCGTAACAATAGTGGCTAAGATATAGAGTTATCTAGACCATCCAAATAAACGGTCTAGTTGTAAATGGTAAATATTTATACTTTTTATTATATAATACAATCTTAACCATCCAGAAATTGGTCCCATGCATGTACAACCGTTAAGAGTGTTTGTGTTATTATTTAGTGGAAAACTCACGTCATATGAATTTCAAAATTTTATTTTATTTCGAAGGGGATTTCCAAATCCATCCCAAATCGATCGAGCGCCCCTCTTTTCCCTCTTTTCATCTTTCATCTTCCATTGAGCGCCTACATTCAAACGGCCCCTTAGATTTCCTCCATTGATCTCCATGTCCTGTCCTGTGATGGACCCTTCATAGACGCACCTCATCAATCCTTCACTAGCCATGAAGAAGATCTGATCTCTCTCTCTCTCTCTCTCTCTCTCTCTCTCTCTCTCTCTCCGACAAACTTTCCTGGCAAAAGACACGAGTCCTGTAGGATTTCCAGCCTCTGTCACAGAAATCCAGCAGTTAGTCCTGCAAGACTCTTTCAGAAATCCAACAGTTGGTGATGTCCTTCCATCGGCCACCAAAATCTCCATCTCCCATGCAATTCAGTAGCAACCTTCACAGGGCCCCACCTCCTTCAACGCCTTTTGTTGGATTCATGGGCCCCACCATGAAACAAACGGCTTTGATTGTGAAGACAGATGGAGGGGCTGAGTTGGGTGGTCTTGCTGATGGCCCCACTGGTGATGATAGCATCGATAAGCGGGCCACGATCTTCATATCATGCGTTCAAGAGCGAATTAGGCTTGAATGAGTCAAACAAGCTATGAATCTTCATTGATAAAGCTAGCATTAGTCATTTTATTTGCCTATTTTAGTAATATAATCATCTGATCTTTGAAACAAGTTGATGTGGTCCGTTCGTTTTCATGTGATCGAGTCATAGGGTCCATTTCTTAAAAAAATATGGGCATGTTTGTTATTTTTTATAGCAAGAGCTGTTTCTCATGAATAAGAAATCATTTTATGCATTTCCTTGCAAGTGATGATCTGCTACAACGTATTTTTAAGCTTATATGTCACACGTTTAAAACATCTGAACCATGCAAAACTTGGGTTCTGACATGAAGATGGTCCATGTCAGAGATCAGATCGATCCACTCATTAGGTGAGGCGCACCTTATGTTGAATCAGATTCTTGGATATACTTTTATTTTGATGGTGTGGTCCACCTGATGATTGGTTTCTGCAGACACGCTACTGCAGAATGGGCTTAGATGGAATGTTTTGATCATAATTAACGACTTAGATTTAATCAGGTAAGGAATCAAGTGTAAGAAATGCTTCCAATGAGAACAAACAAGTTGGCCCTTCTACACTTGGTCGGCGTATAAGAAAATGCCTGGAACACCTAAAAAAGAGTGACCCCCTCATCACTTTAACTCACACAGGAGACTGTCGGAAAGCCCCTGAGAATTGCAACAAGAAGGATAATTGAAAGGCTAATGTCATACTTCCAGACATGCCTTTATGCTTTATAATAGAAGAGAGTCAAGAGAAGGACTAAAACCACCCATTTTTACATACACACAAACACACACAAGTAAATAAATAAATAAATAAAGTTTTTGAGCTCTGCTTCCTCAGAAATTTCTTACAGTATTAACAGTTGTGTGTGAAATTCTACTATAAAATGAAGTTCATATGTGCAGGGAGGTGTATGAACGTTTTCAAGCTTCCTATAAAGGCAAGGAAGACATCCACACCAGGTTGATGAGGAAGTACATGGACATTCCTGAATGGTGGTTCTACCTGTTGCTGGTGGTGACTGTTGGAATCTCTCTTATCATGTGCACTGACCTAAAAGACTAGGTTCAACTGCCATGGTGGGATCTCCAATTCGCCTGCGCTATTGCCTTTGTTTTCACTCTTCCCATCAGCATTATAACTACCACTACAAATCAGGTATAGAGAGTCTTATCCTCTTTCCTTCTCTTTCTTTTATTCCATTTACACCCAAAAACCAAACCAGGCCTATGTTGGAGGTGCCTTCAATAGTGTATAATCATTCACAAAAAAACCTCAAGATCACAAAAGAGGACTTGAATAGCTGATGCTACTGCAATTCATGTTATCACAACAATATCCTAAGGTTCTAATATATATCAACACTCAAAAGATAATACTGAAATTTCATTTATTGCCATAAATTCCAGTGCATGAAAGTGTCACAAAGGAGTCCTTAAAAATACCAGGATATTTTTGGATGCTCTTATATTTATTGGTACCTTCAATTTTCAGATGCCAGGGCTAAACATCATCATAGAATACATCATGGGTTTGATACTACCAGGAAGGCCAATAGCCAATGTTTGCTTCATAGTGTATGGGTATCTGAGCATGACACAGGCCATCTCCTTCCTTTATGATTTCAAGCTTGGACACTACATGAAGATCCTGCCAAGATAAATGTTCTTAGTTTAGGTATTTTTTTTCTCCATTCAACCTTCTATAACAGTCTATAGGGCATTTAGAAAAGAAACATGGGAATCAAGCAGAGAATGTTAAGATGCTCATATGATAAACCTTACTTTTAGATCAGCATTTGAACATTCGAATAATGGTTGCCAACATGAATTTAGGAAATTGTAAGTAACAGCTAGCTATGATTTGAGAAATAATGAAGGCCAGTGTATGTGTGAGGACCGACCATTCATCATGTAGGCCCCACCGTGTATATACTGTGGCCTGAAAATCAGGCTAGCCTGATCATCATGTGGGCCTCATTCATTTGGATGATAAAAAGGAATAGACGAACAGTCCACATTCTACCTCTGTATGTGCCCACCTTATGAATGGCATTAGTTTCACTCAGAGTTGTTCACATGTGCAGCTCCCAATCCAGAGCTGTTCAAATTTTTGGTCCAAATCAAATCTAGACCATTGCCACCCCTAGTGTTGAAAATAACCTAGAAATTGTTCACTAGCTATAACTATAAGAAAAAATTGGGCATGATAGATTATGTATTTATACTCTTTATAAGACATGAAATATCTATCTTACAAGTTGACAGTAATAGTCTATAGTAATAGTTCAGGCATGCACGAGAGAATGCTGTGATTTGAGGTTGTTCAGGCATCCATCTGATGGGGCTAATCAATACAAAGTAGGATGATACAGAGTACTAATTGCATGATTGCTGGCTATTGAAATTATAGAAACATACATGATCTCTAATACATAGTTATGGTTAATAAAAATGAGATGAACTCATTTATAAGTGACACCCTAACAAGCCTTAAGATTTACCAAGAGAACACACAGTATGCTGACAAACCAACACATTTCTTTCCATTTCCCTTTTAGATACTAGATTCAAACAGAGAAGCAGGTTTTATGGGGAAAAAAAAAACACAAGCCCATTCAATCCACTATGCACTTGGTGGAAGCAGATTTTTTGAATTAATCATCTTAATGCTTTGAAAAGTGGAAACAAATTAGACTTGATTCAATCTCCTTCCCACTCTAAACCATCCCACCATTGCAAAACTTCTGGCAAATCCTTAATTCATCAAATGAATTTTTCTCATTAGGTGAAACATACTTTTCTAGTTCTCCATGAACACAGTAATTTTTGCCTAAAGATAGCTATACTTTCCATTTGCTCATTGATGGTTCCCTGTGGATTAATCTAGCAAGATAATGGTAGGTTTACAAAGGATTTGGTTTGGCCACACAAACACTAACTGAAATGAGAAAAAATGGTTGTTTTCATCCACAAATTAAGTTACTAAGAAAGCTTATCATTTTTTTTCTTTGATTAGGGTTAAATCTTCTCTTTCGATCTACTTCGACTAGTTGGAAATTCAATCGCCCATCCCACCATTCTCACTGTCTAGAAAGGCAGCGATCCGGTGACCGGAGAACTGCACCGGTGTCTCCAGATGGCTCCTATGCATTGCCAAGTGGCACTGTTGCTGTTCTCAAACTAAATGAGTAAGATGATATCTTTATCTTGGAGATGGTTTCTTCAGGTTGTCATTGGAGCTAGGTTATAGCATGTTAACCATTTGACCTTCTGAAAACAGGGTTGCTTTTGAGAGGGAAATTGAGGGTTTACCTTCTACTTGGCATGTCAGCGATCTCCCTACAAAATTGCATTGTCCATTGTGTAAAGAAGTAATGAAAGATGTTGTCCTCACTAGCAAGTGTTGTTTCAAGAGTTTTTGTGACAAATGTAGGTGCTTTGATGGTTGGAACTGTATTTTGAATTTCCTTCTCTAGATTTTAGTGTGCCAACCCCAATTAGTTAGCATGAGGATTAGATGATGATGATCTTCAGATTTTAGTAGCAAGTGCCCAATTTTTATATGATCATTGGTTCTTCTTTTTTTTTTTTTTTGGTTTTTTTTTTTTTTAAATTTTTAATTTTCATTTTAAAAAATAAATCTCAAAGTGAATTGGCAATTTTCGCTGTATCTTTGTTTGCATGGGCAACACCTTTTCCAAAATTGTTTGGTAAGTTCATGGCCTGTTTGGTTGCCACTCGAAAATGAGTTTATCTCATTTTATTTAATATCGATTACACATTGGTTATATTTTTAAATTGTACACATAAAATTGATCTTTAATATATAATTTGTAATTAAATAAAGTGAGACGAAACTTATTTTCAAACGGCAACCAAACAAGCCCTTAGCTTTTAGAAATCAAAACAGGGACATCACAGCGGAAACTGATGGTTGTTATTCACATTGTCTTGTTAAACTGAAACCTAAAAGAAAACTTATTGTGGTATGTGGATTCAGTTATTTTAAAGAATTACTCTTCCATATATTTGGTTTTTCTACTTGCAATTGTTGGGATCTAGATGGAATTAAAATGTGGTTTGAGTGTGTTTTGCATTAGATCCATGCCTTGTGTTTCTAATTATTTGGATTCTTATTTTCTTCATTTTGATTGGTTTATTTAATCTCTAGACCCATAGTTGTTGCATTTTGGAGTTTTGAAATCTATTATTCTTATGCAATTTAATCAGGTATCCGAGACCACATAATTTCAAAGTTCATGTGTGCATGTGGAGCTACAAATATACTTGCAGATGGCGCTTAGGGAAACTATCAACCGCATCTTGGAGTCAACTACCAGTAGTGAAGAAAATGCTGGAAGTGTATTACATGTGTAAGGTTTGTAAGCTGGTGATGACAATCTGGTTTAGTATATTGAAATCAAACATTTCATATAAGTTGAGTGATCTAACCTGTTTTCTTTAGATATGGAGTCCGTTGGTGTTCACTGCCTAAAGCTCCATCCCCTACTCTTTCTGCCACTGCAAAAGAGGAAACTATGACAGATCATTGTGAAGATCATACTCATAATATAAAGGAGACCTTTTCTATACATTGGAAGTTTCCGCTGGAGGGACCCACTGTTCCTATGTTCTTATTCATCCCATTCATAATTTTATTTTAATGTAATTTATTCTATTTGTCTGTGTTGCAGCTGCTGACTTGTAATGGAGAACCCCTCAAGATATTGCTGGTGAAAACCATGCAATGCCTTTTGGCCCTTCGGCGTACAACCCAGATTGGTCTGGCATGCAATGGGGAATGGATGGATATATGGCACCTCTTGCTAGTCCTATGCCCTTATATGGGTTATACACCAGGTCCATTTGAGGTTTGTCTTACCTCAAGATCCCTTTGGAGGACAAGGTTATATGATGCCGATCGTTCCTCCTCAAAGGTAATCTAGGCACTTCCAACACTGTAATCACTGTATTAGATTACAACACTTGAAAAAGAGAAAAAGAAATCACTGTATTAGATTACATGGACACACCATGTCTTGTTTGAATTTCAATGGCTACATAACACTTGCAGTCACTCAAATGTAAAAATTCAAAATGGTTATACCATACACTGTCCTGCATAAAGTTGAATGGATATTCAAATTTCATGTTTGGATGTCAAAATTTAGAGTTCCATAGATGTTAAGATTTCTTTTCGTGTTTGGATGACAGTCTGTCGAAGTCTCATGATTCCTAATCCAAAAGCATACTGCAGGAGCATACATGGAATAGGTGAGTAGTGGAACATGTGCTCATGACTCATGTGCAAGAGATTTGAGCTATTTACTAAGTGTCCTGAAATGTGAACAGACTATCTTAACGGGTTGTTTATGTTTTGGATAGGGCTGCAGTAGGGAAATATTGTAGAGAGCACTGTTTAGTGGCAGTAGGAAAAAACAACATCTATTGCTTTAGAGAATTGATAATGTGCATGCCTGCTTATGCTTGTCTTTTTGGGTCTTTAGTAGCGCTTTTAACCCTCGGTAAAGGTTGGTTTTCTTATAGTGACTTTAAAAATAAAATAAAATTGGTATTGTGCTTTTATGAATGGCTAATTTTATTTTATTTTTATATTGGTATTGTACTTTTATGAATAGATTAAAATGAATGATTGTATTTTATTGAATGAATGAATGATTATGCATAGGTTTATGAATGTATTAAAATAAATGATTTAGCCTCAATTGTTAAGAATTGAGGTTAAAAATTGAATTTAACCTCAGTTGATGCCAATTGAGGCTAAATTTATCTTTAGCCTCAGTTATCCAAACCGAGACTACAACTCCCGTAGCTAAAGACTTTAGTTTTGATTGTTGAGAACCGATGTTAAAAATAGTTTTAGCTTCAATTGGAGGCAATTGAGGTAAAAATTTAGATTTAGTCTCGGTTGGAAATAATAGAGGCTAAAATTTTGATTTAGCATCATTTCAAGGCAACTGAAGCTAAAAAACTTCTTTTAACTTCACTTGAAAAACAAAACTTCTTTTAACTTCACTTGAAGAACTGAGGTTATAAAAGTTTTTTAGCCTTGGTTGCTAAAACCGAGGCTAAAGCCTTTAGCCACAGGGGTTCCAACCTCGGTTAGGATACTTGAGGCAAAACCAAGGCTAAATGCTTTAGCCTTAGTTTTTAACCTTTTTAGCCACGATTTTGAATGAAGGCTAAAGCCTTTTTTTCTTGTAGTGGTGGCTAGTGATTTAGAGGTCTATAACGGGTTATGGAAGCTATTATGGATTGGACTTTTGGCTATAGAAATGTTAAAAGTTGATTTGGCTAAACACTTGCCAGTAAAATTAGTTTGCCAATATCATGAAAATAAATTTCCAAAACTTTATAAATGCTTCATGGTTGCAAATTCACGTGGACCACAGAACCCATGAATTTAATAGCCTTTTGTATTATGATACTAGATTTTATAATGTCATTATATTAAAAGTTTGTAAACCGTGAATGCCATCTTACTAAATGAATATTGTTGTTTCTATTTTTTTTTTTCAAACACTTTTTTAATTCATTGATCAGTTTTCATAAGATTGTACATATTCTGTTGCAAAGGAAAATAAAAGGGCTTGATTAGTTTTTGAGCTCTTCTAAGCTTCCTTATCATTCATGTATGGCAGTGCAAACCTTTGCTAAACTGTAGCTCTAATCTGAACTTTGTGTGCAATCTAATCAAGTACATTAATGGTTCAATTTGATCAAGTGCATTAACATCTAATACTATAGTTAACATTTAATACTATCCTATTTCTTTGTAGGATAACATTGTCGTATTTATGTACCCTTTTGCTACAATTCTTATTATCATCATCATTAGACTCTTATGCATGAGAATCAACGAGGTAACCCTTTAACACAAGTCTCTTTTTACAAAGCTTTAATTTTTGTTGTTGTTTCTAGTAACTTGAATTGGAATACTTTTCTTTATTATTTCCTTGTCCACTTAAATGAAGCTTCTATTTAAGCTTAACAATTCTTCTTAATTCTAAATTATAACCATGTTTTGTTGGTTAAATATTTTTTTATTAGATGAAAGAACCACAAAAAGAAAGTTGCCCCTGTTTTTTTTTTTTTTTTTTTTTTTTTTTAATGTAAGAAATTTTCTGAGGCTTTAGGTCACCTATATTTTCCAAAATATTGAAATCTAAGATGGTCCATAACCGTCCTTTTATTAAGACGTTAAATGCACACTAATGACGGCCATAGATTGTCAGTGTTTTAGACGGTTTGTAATTGTCAAACATCAGAGACGATCCATAATTAACCTTTTATTGTCCATCTTTAATGACGGTCCATGACTGTCCTTCTTTACAGATGGTCCATAATTGTCCTTTTAACATCCATCTTTAATAACGGTCCATGACCGTCCTTTAACTAATATGACGAAGCAAAATAGGACTGCCCATGTGACGGTTCAAAATCGTCATTTATCGAGATTTGAGACAGTTTTCGGCTATCCTTTTTTTACTATTTTAGCGTAGTGTCACGTCGATACATTGGACTGTACAAGATAAGAAAAAATTCTTCATTGAGGTACGCAAATTCTTCTGGGATGATCCATATTTGTTTAAATATTTCTAAGACCAAATCTTAACGAGATGTGTGTTAGACAATGAACACTAAAGTGTCATCTCCTTTTGGTCATTCTCTAGCCTACGGTGGTCACTTTTTTGCCAAAAAGACCATGGCTAAAATTCTACAATGCAGTTTTTATTGACCCACTATGTTCAAGGACACTCGTGAGTTTTGCAAAGCGTGTGAGCGTTGTCAGAAATTGGGAGCATTATCCCGTTAAAATATGATGCCCTTAAACTCCATTCTAATCATTGAAGCATTGGATTGCTGGGGCATCGATTTCATGGGACCATTTTCCCAATCTTTTGAGAATTTATATATTTTGCTCGCTGTAGACTGTCACTAAATGGGTTGAAGCGATTCCATGCCGGAATAATGATCATCAAGCGATCATTAAATTCTTAAAAGAAAATATCCTTTCCTGGTTCGGAACGCCTCGAGCCATCATTAGTGATGGAGGTTCATATTTTCGTAATAGGCCATTTGCGAACTTAATGAAGAAATATGACATCTCCTATAAAGTGAGCACTCCATACCACCCACAAACAAGTGGGCAAGCTGAGATTTTCAATAGAAAAATTAAACACATCTTGGAAAAGACGGTTAACCCTGACCGTAAGGATTGGTCAATCCAATTGACCGATGCCTTATGAGCTTATCGTACTGCATTCAAAACTCTATTGAAATGTCGCCTTTTAGACTTGTCTATGGGAAGACTTGCCACTTGCCTGTGGAGTTCAAACATAGAGCCTACTAGTCTATAAAAAAAATTTGAACTTCAACTTCGACAATGTTAGCTCGCTATGTAAACTTCAGTTGAATGAACTTGAAGCAATTCGGAATGATGCGTATGAGAACTGGAGAATTTATAAGGATAGAATGAAGGTGTTACATGACCAACACATTTTTCGAAAATCATTCACACCAGGTCAGAAGGTTCTCTTGTACAATTCTCGGTTACATCTCTTTCCGGGTAAACTCCGATATCATTAGACCGACCCTTTCACTATTACTAATGTCTATCCTCATGGGGTTATCGAGATAAAGAATCCAAACAATGGTAATGAATTTAAAGTAAATAGACATCAATTAAAGCCATTTGTTGAGAAATTTGATTTAGAGGACATGTCCATACCTCTGAGTGATCTATTTACCAGGATTGATCTCCTAGTCTAATGGAGGTATAGGTAGGTATATTGCTTTCATAGGACTAGGGTAGTTTGCTTCCGCTGTTTAGGATAGTTTCCTTATACTACGTTGAGTTTTGTTTTATGCTAATCCATCTTTACACTGAGATCATTGGAAAAGCCTCAGAATTCCTTCTTCAGGTATTACCTTTCTATCACTTCCCTCTTCTTTTCATTGTCTCTTTTGCATTATATGCTTATTTCTTTTACATTGAGGACAATGTAGAATTTTTGGTTGGGGATGGAGGATTAGGTAACTTAATTAGTGTTTTTTCAGTTATAAGTAAAAATTTTAAAATTTTTCAATGATTCAAGTTGAAATCTGTTTAGGAAGCGATGAACTGTTTACTTAAGAATGCTTTAAGTATGATAAGATGGAGATTGAATCTTGAATTGTTGGAATCTAATCATCTAAGTAACTTATCACCTAAGTGCTTGCGCTCAATTAGTTAAGAGGCAATTTGAATATCATGTTAATCTAAATCACAAAACGCATTTAATTTGTCGTCTATAAGACATGCTAGAAGTTCTGATTGTTAATATGTTAATCATTGATAGATTGTGAGAATCAAGTCTAGAGAATTTTATCCACCTTAAAAGAAGAAAAAAACCAGTTAAAAAACAGGAGATCGACAAAGAGGTCATGAAGAAGAATGAAAAGAATGAAAAAGACTGGAAAAGAATGCAAAAATAAAAAGAATGACTAAAAATTAACCGTCGGTATAAAATTAAAAACTAGAAAAAAGAAGAAAAAGGGACAAGTTCGGAATCAGTACTCAAGTTTCAAACTGATCTTGAAAGTGATGAGCATAACTAATATGATGAATTATTAGTATTCGTACGGGAAGTAAATTGACTTTCATTGAGCATATTGAAAAACTTGATATATAAATTATGCTTCAATTTAATAGACAAAGAATTTTTTTGATTAGTTGCTTATGTGATTAAGTTCTAGGTTTTCAAAATCTCACTTTCGTATCTTAATTCTACTCATTTATTCTTGAGTGCACAAAAAATTGTTTTCTGAAAAAGATTCCTGACATTAAGCATTGAGATTTATTTTACGCATACTTTGCTCGGGACTAGCAAATTGCCGGTTGGGAATTGTGTTGAGGGTTAAATATTACATATTGGACCCCATTTATATCTTGGTTTTACGAACATGATACTGCTTAATGTCCTATTTTACTCATTTTTGTGTTGTAAGGTGAATTTGAGAGCTTGGATTGGAAAAGGTGCTAAAAGCATGGACTTGACGCTCAAAGATCACTAAGGCAAAGAATAGATCTTAGGAGACAAAGATTGAAGATTTTAAGGTCCCAAGATTCAAGAAAACCATGTGAAGAAGGAACGAAGTCGAAATAACAAGTGCAGAATACACATTGACTATGTCATCGAGCAACCATTCGATGACATCGAGGAAACATTCGATGACATCAAATTTATGAAGGAAAATCGAATTGGTCGTTGGACAAATTGAAGACGTTTTTCGATGACTCGAGAACTTGTTCGATGACTCGAAGCTTTGCTCGATGACATCGAAGACCTACTCGATGACATCAAATTTTCTGGGAAATTTCAGCAAAACTCGCTGGACATATTGGGCACCTTTTTCGATTACTCAAAGCACTCCTCGATGACATTGAAGATCAGCTCGATGACATCAAAAGTCTCTTCGATGACATCAAATTTATTAATGAAATTAGAATACCTCTCTGGACTATTTTAGACACATTATCGATTCCTCGAACAATGCTCGATAACATCGAAGGCCTTTTTTATAACATCGAAGGTAGGTTCGTTGACATAGAAGGTCACAGAGTCCGGATGAAGCTATAAAAGTGTAGAAAAATCACGTATAAAAGACACCTTCAATGACATCGAAGCCTGTTCGATGTTATCGAATAGATCACGTGAAGTTGCGTAGAGTTACGCGGAGTGCGTAAATTTGAGGCAGTTTCTGAATTTTTCTAAAGAGTTGCGAAAGGAGGTGTTGTACAACTATAAATAGGAGTCCCCAGGGCATACCTGGGTATTATCTGGGGTTTAAGGTGTGGTGCAAAAGCATAGAGAAGCCATCACCAAGAGTTTTTTCTTCCTCTTCCTTAGTTGTTTTTATGCTGTTCTTAAGAGATTTTAGTTTAATCATGTCTATGGTTGGCTAAACCTCTTAGCTAGGGCTAAAAGGTGAAGCTTGTAGCGTGATGGGATGTTTTTTTTACTTTGATTCATGTTTATGTTGAACCTTCTTTGATTCTAGTTTGATTTTAAAGGAATACCTTCAGTTCTTAATGGTTTATTATGACTCAAATTACAGTAGATCTGCAATAGTTTTAAGTATCTGCTTTTCCTAATTTTGAGATTGTGGGATTGGTAAATCCTGTTGTTAGCCATCGTCTCATAGGCATGGTTTGGTGATAGAATCTCTTCTAATTGTCACAATTCTTCTCCATTGAGAATTAGGTCAAGGAAAGTTCAGATTGATCTTAATCGTATATCTTCCAATTGGATAGGATAGGACTCCAATTCCAATTGTGTGACTTGAATCAAGTAAGAGGGCTCCCTAATCTTTACAGGTGGATCCATGGAAACCCTAGTTACCACCTTTGAATTTCTTAAGTTTTAGTTAAATAATTCACAATTACTCTCTCTACACTTCAAGATTTAGGTTTACATCTTCTTTTGGTTCTACTTCTAATTGTTTTCAGAATATTCACAAGATTAGTCCCTATGGATTCGACCTCGATCTCACCGAGATTATTACTGCATCGCGACCCTACACTTGGGGTTGTGAACAATCAACCGAGTAATCTGTCACTGAAGTTCTTGCACTTAATTAACAATGAGAAGTTTGAATATCATGTTGATCTAAAAACACAAAGCACATTCAATTCATTTTCTATGAATTATGCTAGAATTTCTAATTGTTAGTATGTGAATCATTGATAGATGTTGAGAGTTTAATCTAGAGAATTTTATCCACCTTAAAAGATGAAAAGAGCCAGTTAAAAAACAGTGAAATCGATAAAAAAGTCATGTATGATAAAAAGACTGAAAAAAGTTTGAAAAAGAATGAAAAATTTTGAAAAGAATCTGAAAAGAATGAATAATAAAAAAAAGTGACCATTGACATAAAATTAAAAACTGAAAAAAGAATGAGAATGAGATAAATTCAGAATCAACACTTAGTTTTTAACTACACTTGATATGATGAACATGGCTAACATTATGAAATGATATTATTATCATGGGAAGTAATTTGATTTTCACTGAGCACATTGAAAAACATGATATAAGAACCTATTTGATTGAATTCTTATGTGATTCAGCTTTAGGTTTTCAAAATCCCACTTTCTCATCTTAATTCTACTCATTCATACTTAATTGCATAGAAGATAGTTTTCTGCAAAAGGTTTGAACATTGAGAATTGTGGTTCACTTCACGCATGTTTTGCTCGAGACTAGCAAAATGATGGTTGGGAGTGTGTTGAGTGTTAAATATTGCATATTCTTCCCTATTTATATCTTGGTTTTATGAACATGATAATGCCTAATGGTATATTTTATACATGTTTGTGTTGTAAGGTGAATCTATGAGCTTGGATCGAAAAGAATGATAAAAGCATGGATTTAATGCTCAAGAATTACCAAGGCAAAGGTTGGATCTTAGGAGACCTAGAATGAAGAATTCATAAGTCAAAGATCCAAGGAATCCAAGAACAAAGGATGAAGAAAGGACTTGAAAGACTTCAGAATTTGTAGCAAAAAATAGACAAGTTCGGTCCAACTGAACCCATGTTCGGTCCGATCGAAATTGCAAAAAACAGTCTAGCAGCCAACGATGAAATTCAAAAGCTAATTCGGTTCGACTGATAGACAATTGGGTCCAACCGAAACCCAGTTCGATCTGACTGAAAGGAGGATTCAGTGCGACCAAAAGTACAAAAAAAGCTCCAACGAAGAACTATAAATTTTAGAGTTAATTCAGTTCGACCGAAGATTAATTCGGTCCGACCGACAGCTTAAGTTCGGTCTGACCGAACATAGCTTGGTCTGACTAAACACAGCTCGGTTCGACTGAAATCGGGTAACTGTTGAAACAAAATCCTTTCCAAGTTCAGATTCAACTTCGGTCCGACCGAAGGTGACTTTGGTCCAGTTGATGCATAACGCGACTATGTAAATCGAGGCAGTTTTGTGATTAAATTGCTAAAATTCCTAGTCGATGCGTAAGGTGAAGCTTCACAACAATAAATAGGAGCCCCTAGGACATTCTTAGGTATCATCTAGGGTTTTAAGGAGTGGAGCAAAAGGGTGGAGTGCCGCTGCCAAGAGTTTTTCTTCTTTTTCCTTAGTTGCTTTCATGTTTTGTTTAAGAGTTCTTAGTTCAATCATGTTTGTGGTTAATTAAACCTCTTAGGTAGGGCTAAGAGGTGAAGCTTGTAGTGTGATTGAAATGTTCATCTTACTTTGATTTTTGTTTATATTGAACTTCATTGATTTCTAGTTGATTTTTAAGGAATATTTTTAGTTTTCATTGGTTTATTATGACTCAAATTACAATAGACACCATGTTAGCGTTGAATATCTTCTTTTCCTATTTGAGAATATGGGATTGGTAAATCCTGTTGTTCACCATTGTCTCCTGGGCATGGTAAGGTGATAGAATCCCTTCCAAATCTTCACAATCCTCATCCATTGAGGCTAAATCAATGAAAAGTTCAGATATTTGATCATCTCTTCTTACAATTAGATAAAATAGGACTCTAATTCCAGTTGTGCCTCTTGAATCAAGTGTGGTAGCATCTTAATAGCTTAAAGTGGATCCTTGGCACCCTAGTTCCCACCTTTAAATTCATAAGTTTTAATCAACCTTATTCACAATCGCTTTCAACTATTTTAGAATTCAGATTTAGATCTTCTTTTACTTATAGTTCTAGTTCTTTTCAAAATACGTACAAGTTTAGTATCTGTGGATTCGACCTCAGTCTCACCAAGATTATTACTACATCGCGACCCTACACTTGGGGTTGTGAACACCTCGCTGAATTTCATGTTTGCCTTGCTCAATTTCCTTTAATACTCATTCAATTTTCTATTTACCTTGCTTAATTTCATGTTTGTCTCGCAAAATTTCCAGTTTGCCTCACTGAATTTCATGTTTGCCTCACTCAATTTAATGTTTGTCACTCTCAATTTTAAGTTTGCCTCGCTAAATTTCTAGTTTGCCTTCCTTAATTTTGAGGTTGCCTCACTAAATTTCTAGTTTGCCTCGCTCAATTTCCAGTTTGCCTTGGTCAATTTCTAGGTTGCCTTGCTGAATTTCATGTTTGTCTCGCTCAATTTCCAGTTTGCCTCTCCCAATTTCCAGGTTGCCTCGTTGAATTTCCAATTTGCCTCGCTCAATTTTCAATTTGCCTCACTCAATTTCTAATTTGCCTCACTGAAGTTCCCATTTGTGTCGCTCAATTCCATGTTTGCCTCGCTTAATTTCCTCTTTGCCTCACTTAATTTTCAGTTTGCCTCGCTGAATTTTTAGTTCGCCTCGTTGAATTTCCAATTTGCTTCGCTCAATTTTCAGTTTGCCTCGCTCAATTTCTAGTTTGCCTTGCTCAATTTCCTTTGAGGCTTATTGAGTTTCAACACTAACTGAACACAATGACTACACAACTCCACCCAGACTGATGTTAGATCAGTAGGGTTTGCGTCAAACTGAACCCAATTTACACCCCTATTTCCTGGAAATCCAGCGAATCTGCTAGAGTATCATGGCTAGTGTCAAGACATTCAAATCGAATCCCCTACTCACTTTATACTGTGCCCTTCAGTTAAAAAGCCATGTTCGGAAAAATAACAAGTATGTAATGGACCGACAAACAACCTGCATCAAGGCAACACCAGACTGAGAATAAATGTGGGTGCAATGAAGTTCCACATCAGACCAGGTCTACCAGGTTACCAGGATGAATTGACTATTGACAGTACCATTGACCATTCACAGAACTCAACCTAGATTGATGTTGGCTCAATACGGTTCAGGTCAAACTGAACCCAAGTAGCAGCCCTATTTCCTGCAAGATAGGGCAAACACACAAGGCTTGTTCATTTTTATTTGAAGTTCATTCAATTTCATGTTAGCCTCGCTCAATTTCCTTTGATGCTTGTTGAATTGTATGTTTCCCTCATTGAATTACATGTTTGCCTCATTGAATTTCATGTTTGCCTCGCTCGATCACATGTTAGCCTCGTTGAATTGCATGTTTGTCTCGCCCAATTTCATATTTGCCTTGCCCAATTTCATGTTTACCTCGCTGAATTTCATGTTAGCCTTACTCAATTTCCTATTTGCCTCACTCAATTTCCTTTGATGCTCATTGAATTGCATGTTTGACTCACTCAATTTCCTTTGATCCTCGCAGAATTTCATAATTGACTCGTTGAATTTCCAGTTTGCCTTGTTGAATTTCCAGTTTGCCTCACTGAATTTTCAATTTGCCTTGCTGAATTTCTTGTTTGACTCACTTAATTTCCTTTGATGATCTTTGAATTGCATGTTTGCCTTATTGAATTTCATGTTTGCCTCGCTCAATTTCTAGTTTGTAGCGCTCATTTTCCTCTCTGCCTTGCTCAATTTCATGTTTGGTTCACTCAATTTCCAGTTTACCTCATTCAATTCCCTCTTTGCCTCGCTCAATTCATATTAGCCTTGATCAATTTTCAATTTGCCTCCCTCAATTTCATGTTTGCATCGCTTAATTTCTAGTTTGCCTCGCTCAATTTCCTATTTGCCTCACTCAATTTCATGTCTGCCTTGCTCAATTTCATGTTAGGATCGCTAAATTTCCAGTTTGCCTCGCTCAATTTCATTTTTGCCTCACTCAATTTCCATTTTTCCTCGTTCAATTTCATTTTCGCCTGGCTCAATTTTGAGTTTGCCTCGCTCAATTTCCTGTTTGACTTGCACAATTTTATGTTAGCCTCGCTCAATTGCCAGTCTGCCTCGCTCAATTTCATGTTTGCCTTACTGAATTTCCAGTTTGCCTCGCTCAATTTCTAGTTTGCCTCGCTTAATTTCCAGTTTGCCTCGCTCAATTTCCTATGAGCCTGCTCAATTTCAAGTTTGCCTTGCTCAATTTCATGTTAGCCTTATTCAATTTCCAGTTTGCTCGCTCAATTTCATATTTTCCTCGCTCAATTTCTAGTTTACCTCCCTCAATTTCATGTTTACCTTGCTCAATTTTCTCTTTACCTCGCTCAATTTCTAGTTTGCCTCAATTTCATGTTAGCCTCACTCAATTTCTAGTTTGCCTTGTTGAATTTCATGTTTGCCTTCCACAATTTCCTCTTTGCCTTGCTCAATTTCATGTTTGCCTCGCTCAATTTCCTGTTTGCCCCACTCAATTTCTAGTTTGCCTCACTCAATTTCCAGTTTGCCTCCCTTAATTTCCTTTGACCCTCGCTCAATTTCAAGTTTGCCTTGCTCAATTTCATGTTAGCCTTGTTCAATTTCCAGTTTGCCTCAATGAATTTCATATTTGCCTCACTCAATTTCCAGTTTGCCTTGCTCAATTTCATGTTTGCCTCGCTCAATTTCCAGTTAGCCTCGCTTAATTTCCAGTTTGCCTCGCTGAATTTCCATTTTGTCTCGCTCAATTTCATATTTGCCTCGCTCAATTTCCTCTTTGCCTCTCTCAATTTCATGTTAGCCTCACTCAATTTCCAGTTTGCCTTGCTCGATTTCACTTGAGGCTCATTGAATTTCATGTTTGCCTCGCTCAATTTCCTTTAAGGCTCGTTCAATTTCATGCTCGTCTTGTTGAATTTCATGTTAGGATCGTTGAATTTCATGTTAGGCATGTTAGGCTCGTTGATTTTCATGTTAGGGTCACTCAATTTCATATTAGGCTCGTTCAATTTCACATTAGGCTCGCTCTATTATCCATAGTTAATCTAGACTATCCTATTTCCAGATAGATGTCCCTATGAGCGACCACGCTGATCTTTTCTTATCTGTTTTGCTGTCCTTCCATAATATCCAAATTCGACTTTCCTCCCCATAATCATAATAACGAATGAAAACCCATTTTCTTACCCACCTTCTGTAATTGGTTTGAATTTATCACAGGCTCTAGAATGGCCAAGAACGACAAGCCATATTGGGTCCTGGAGGACTGACAGGACGAACTGCCAGTTTTTAGATACGAGATATCCATCCTAGTCACTATGGTCGTATTTGCACAATTGACACGTCCGAAGGAATCAATGTTGGACTTATTGGATCCTTAGCTATTCATGTGAGGACTAGTCATTGGGGGCATTAACCCTAACTATAATCGACATTGGTTCCACCATATTCTTGTACCGTACTCCCCTGGGGGGATTCTTCCTTTACCGTTCGAAGTTTGGCTTGGCTTTCCATAATATAAATTTGTTAGCCCGTACCAAATGGGAATGGTAAGGTTTATGTTTTGGGAGTCCTGTGCTGAGGATTGGGCTTATTTAGAACAAGTAGCTAATATCCTTTTGAATCAGTATGGTGATGACGTGATTATTTTAGCTGAGGCATTAATGCTCAAGTATTGGCTTCAATCATGTTTATCAATGAATAGGGAGCCGAACAACCGAAGTACGGGTAGCCAGGGCTGACTAAGCTGTTTTCATCTCTGGGAACATGCTCAAACTCAATTTCTTTGAACCACTTGATCAGGTGCTCAGCTAGTGCTTGATAAGGCATGATTCTAGGTTCCTTTTGTCATGGAATATTTATGTATGAAGAATAAGTCAATCTTCCTTAATCTAAAATAGATTCTATGTTTGGACCGTAGGATCGATCAATCTATTTTATATAGAATATACTTTATTTATAAGTATGTAGCGTAGAATTCCAATAGAGATTGAAACTCTTTTATTTTATGTGCAGCCTAATACCTAATTGGTTCAGTAAATCCTCACATGAAGTATTTGGAGTTACGAAGGTGTGGCCGAGGCACATATTGTGTTTTCTGGTTTGTGCTTCGTAACAGCTATTTGACATTGGGTATATTGGGACCTAGAAATATTCTGTGATGAATGTATGGGAAAACCCTCTTTGGATTTTCCCATGATCTTTGGAATTCATTTATTTCTATCAGGGGTGGCTTGCTTTGGGTTTAGCATGGTGTGACCCAATCCCTGTTTTGCAAGTTTTCTAAGTGACCCCCCCCCCCCCCCCCCAAGAAAAAAAAAAATAAAAATCTAAATATCTAAATGATAAGAATTTGACTCTTGACAATGATATATATTGTATATGTAAATCCTAAGTGTGAAAATAGGTAGAAATCTCGCTATAGAAGAAATGGCTACGGTTTAGATCTTTAGCGATAGAACTAATGGCTACGAATTTAATGAAGCATTGGCTATGATACCAATGGCTAAGGTTATAATCCGTAGCTAGGTGTGTGTAAACGAACCGAGCTAGCTCGGTTAGCTCGCTCGACTCGACTCGAAAAAGCTCAGTTCGAAGCTAAGTTCAAACCATGTCGAGCTGATTTTTTGAGCTCGAAAATGAGTTCGAGTAGGCCCCAGCTTGACTCGACTCGGATCGAATCCAGCTCAAATCGAACTAGTTCGGTGACTCGGTTACTTTGCCATTGATGTTGCTTACCAACAGTTTGATAACATGACTCAACAAAATGTGGCTGGTGGGAAGGAAGGTTTGGCTGGTGGTAAGGTGGCAAGGAAGGTTAATACATGAATCAAATACCTTTTTTCTCTTTGTTTTTTTTTTTTGGTTTTTATGTTACTTAGAAGGTGTTTGAGAAAATACTTGTAAAATCATTGCCTTTATTTGTAAAACAATGGGTTTTTGAAGTTGCAGTTCAGGTGTTTGCGGAAATGCCTCAATGGCGAACTCAGCTCAAGCTGCTGATCGAACCGAGCCAAGCTGGCCAGTCACGCTCGAGGACCGAGCCATGTTGAGTTCGAGCTGAGGTTAGCCACTGTTCGATTCGAGCCGAGCCGAGCTGAGGCTAGTTCGACTCGGTTCGACTCAATGTACACCCCTATCCGTAGCCATAGGTCTTTAGATACGGCCTTTGGCCCCTTTTATCGTATTAGACGGTTCCATTGTGATATCCATGGTGGCACCGTGGACAAGACAGTGTTCCACGATGGCATCGTGGATATCACGGTGCCACCGTGAATGCAAGGGTATTTTCAAGTACATCTCATAGAGCAAGGGTATTTTCATCTTCAAATAGTGTGTTAGTACATAAACGGTTTAGTCTTGGAAGTAAAGTTTGGGGGCGTTTACAAAAGCCGCTGGGTACAAGGTGGGGTTTACAGTGGTAAAAATCATTATTTTCTATGAGGTCGACCTCATAAAGAGAGAGATGGTTCTATGAGGTTGACCTTTGACCTCATGGGGAAGTTCCCATGAGGTTGAGTTGTGTGGGCCCCACCGTGATACAAGTCAAACATCTACCCCATCAGTCATATGCTACATTCTATAGTGGGCAACATGTTTAAAAATCAAGTCAATCCATGAGTTGGTTGGGCCACACTACATACAACAATTGAGAGGAGTCATCCTCCCATTAAAACACTCATAATCATTTATTGGACCCACCGAGATGTGGTTCACAAATCCAGCCCATCCACTGTGTGTATACCACTTGGATGAGGGGTTAGACAAAGTTTCAGTCACATCCAAAACTCAGGTGGGCCCCACAAAGTTATTTTATATGTTTTAGACATGTCTTCATATAGTTTTAGATGGTATGACCCACCCAAGTTCCGTATACAACTAATTTTTGGGATATCCTATAACCTGAAGGGGACACATTAAATGCACAGTGTTGATGTTCAACTTACATCATGGTGGGGTCCACATGGGAAGTTCCCTCGAGTTCAGACCTCATAGTACCATTTCCCATATATATATATATATATATATATATATATATATATATATTGGGTTAGCTTGTTAGTACACACCCATGTCAGTACACACATTCCATGTTAGCCACCCCCACTAGGGATTGATACCAAGACCTCAAGTGTTGAAACGAGGTATTTCCCATAGATACATATATACATACATACATACATATATTCTATTTAGTGACACAGAATTGGACAAGGGGAAAAACAAGTATCAGCTTATCCAAAACTCTTGTGGCTCATAAGAAGTTTTTAATGGTCAATCACCACTTTTCCCGTGGTGTGGTCCACCTGAGATTTGGATCTCAATTTTTGAGATCATACCCTAAAATGAGCTGTCAAAACAGATGGACAACGTAAACAAACAATACATACGTAAAGTAGGGCCCCACATTCAAAGCATCACCATGTTGGGTGAGGCCCTCACCACCTAATGCGCTCCCATCACACCGATAGCATGGTGACCCACATAGCTTTACTGTTGCACGCGCTCTATAAAACAGGTGTTGAGGAGGGTTCTATCCGAAGCAGTTTTGGGCAGAGTTGGAGGATGTTAGAAATCAATGGGATTTTCCTTGGTGTGTTGGCTGCGATTTTCATGTTATTTAGTTCTCGCATGAGAAGAGAGGGGGTTGAGATACTACTGCTAGTATGAGAGGCTTCTCTGATTTTATTGGGAGAAAGAAGATTGTGGACTTGCCGTGTGGTGGGATCTCAAATCTATCTATAGGCGCTAGCTATGGCGGGGTTTGCATGCAGTTCCGAAGTTTGGGTAGGTTAACCACAACCACCATGTCCCCCATATCCATAAAATCTTTAGCCAAGGTCTTGCTAACCAGGCACCTCCCCCCTTGGGCAAGCTAATGACTCGAGAAACGAGAAAGTGAACCGTCACGTGTGGATATCTTTTTGTCCGTTCGTTGCGTTAGCCATGATGTTAACATAGCACACCCAATCGACTTATATAAAAAAAACACTATGAAAACCAAGTTCCATAAGCCTTTATTTGATATTATCGAGCGGATAGCTGTGTGTTCACGACGGAAGAGTTTGGAAAGATCTTCATGCGTACGTTGGATGTTTCGCAATGTCCAACTATGCACCTTTGGTCGCTTGACTAAGGAACGTTGTATAACGGTAAGCTTATTCGTTAACTGGTTTTACGCATGTCGGCATAAGGGAGGTTGGCTTCACGTGGCTTTATATGTGATCTACATAGAAGAATGGAGCTTAGAGATGACATCAACGAACTAGACGATCTATATAAAGAAATATCAAGGATTGTTTTATTCTTTCGTTGAAAGCATAGAAAGGAGGGAGAGTATGAGTATCAATAGATCAGCGGCACAGTAGAGTGATTCTGACTGAGACTCCCTATTTCAAGGCCTCCTAGCTCTAGGCTAGGTATAGGCCTATGACGAAGTGGTTGGAGGAGAAAGGGGAGTGGAGGCGGGCCCTTTCCACCATTCTCATCTCTGGTCCAAACTATCAAATAACTACCTTTCCTCGTTCCCATTACTCCACGGCCCATCTACCATTTCCATTGTCAACCCCAGCAACTTATGACTGAAGCTTTCGGGGCTACCTAGTTTAGGGCTAATGTATAATATAAAGGCGAACAGCCCTCTTAGGGCCTATTAGTTTGAGGGCTGCTCGCCTTTTGAGGAAGTGGGATAGCGGGGGTTATTTCGGTAAACCGATGCATGAGCTGAGGCTCCCATGTCCCGCCGACCCTCCGAAAAAGTCAGGTCGTAAAACGGCTCATAGGGAGTCAGAAGCAAGCAGAGTCAAAGGCGGGTCAAACTCTAATAAGCAGAGGGGGAGACACATTCATGAAAAGTGAGAAGCCGTGCCGTGGGGGACTGACTTTATATGAATAGATCGTCACTTACGGGTAACAGTAGGAACATCTATTAGTCCGTATCGTGGGTCTACTTGTTACAAAAGGCGAACATCCCCATTCCAAAACATTCACATAGGTCCTCCGGCGGCATCGAAAAGGGGACGAAAAGAGTCTATTTACCTTGACAATATTCCGGAATGTATCACGGCCCTATCTATTCATCTTTTTCTTCAAAAAAAGAGTTCCGCATCTCTCCGGGGCCCGGGGAACAAATAGGCGTGGGGAAGAGGGAGAGGGGGGCTACGAGCCCTCTCCCGTTGCTGTTCCCGGACCACCCACCCCTTCCTTCCCCTTCGCCCGGCCCGGTGAGGTCCGAAGAGATCAGATCTCTCGAACGAAGTGAAGTGATAGGAAGATAAGACTGCTGGCGGGAGATCTATATTCATTACACCCGGCCCGGCGGGTATGGATCGAAGTAGGAAATTCTCCATCCGCCCGCCAGCAGCAGAGGGGGTTCGATTCCCGTTATACGCGATGTGGCGAAAAAGACTGATTCAACGAGATATGCCTTGCCTGCATTAAGATTTAAAACTTGTCGTCCACTTCCAGGAAATGTTCGGAACAGAGAACTGACAATAATACAACGCCGCATTCTCCGAAGATTGAGGAACAAGAAGAGATCTAAAAAGAGAAAGATTTATCCGAGAGAAAATCTAAACAGTTACATCAAATCACAAACTACACGAAAGTTGCCCCTTTTTCATGGGGATTTACCCATCACAGAGATGCACAGAGGAACAGAACGAACTTCATATATCCCTTTTCCACTCAATCCAGAAACAAGATCGGACGTTATTCCGGTTCGTCTCCATTTTCGTGAAACTATTCCTCAAGCAAGGCAGCCGATAAGTCATCGAAGGGTTTGTGTGAATAATGGAATGGTAAGCATTACTCATTTGAAAGTGTCCCACGGTGATCTAATCTCTTTTCAAGAAAATGACGCGAGAACCTGCGGTGAAGAAATAAGGAGATCTTTCTATATCGACATATCAGTTGAAAAAATCATAGGCAAATTCCTGCCGGTCAGAATGTGGAGAAGAACCAAAACAGAATGGTTCCGCCTACTCAAAACTCAGAGGGGGTGCCGCCTACTACTCAAATCCCGGTTTTTGCAACAGTTGCGTTCTTCTATGCAAGAAGAAGACTTAGAAAGAACAAAGAAGTTTGGATCCGCAAAAGTATGCTTAGGCAGTTCCTTCGCGGAGCACAACAGAATGAAGAGGAATTTGTATCATTTCAAATTCATATTCTTATCGAAGAGAAGGAACGAGAAAAACCGAAATCTTCCTACTCGAACAAGAAGTCCTTTAGTTAAAAACTCATATATATATAGTAATTCGACCTATTGCTCCGGATCCCCCCATCAGTTTACTAGGAAGAGAAGAATCAAAAGGATCGAACTACCTACTCATTATTCGGAGGTGAATCATAGAACACCAAAAGCTGTGGTATCTTATGGACCTAACATAGGTCACATCCCTCACGACATAAGATTGAAAGATCCAAACCTTCCTCTTCGGAGCGGAAACGGACGTGGCCAAAACATATAAGAAAAGATCGGCGTAGTCGCTCATAGGGACATATCTATCCGGAAAGAGGATAGTCTAGATCGATTCATAGATAGATCTCTCTCCATATAGATAGGTATCTCCGTGGATAGAGATAAAGATAGGGATCCATCTAGATCTTGAGAAATTTCTTTATATATTTTTTTTAGATTTTCCTCTGATTGATTGCCTTTTTTACGACGACGTTTTAAATCTTAATGAAGGCAAGGAAACATCGTTTTTCAATTATGACTTGCTTGATCGGAGAGTAGATGAGTGAGCAAAGCCTAGGAAATAGGGAAGCCCATCATAGAGCAGTTGACTAGAAGTAGAAGACTGCTGGCCTGAGAGAAGGTGGCCTCTCTCGGGAAACATGGCTTCTTTTTTTTCTCTTCTTTCTTTTTTTTTTTTTTTTTTCATGTGGGATTGAGATGAGACTATAACGTCTTCCTCTCATCAGGAAAAAGATCATGAAAATCTTGTTACCGTTATCTTTATGTATATGTTGTCTATAGCATCACTTGTTTGATGGTACTTTATTAAGTCGAGACTCGCCTCGATCGATTTCGATCCTTTGCCTCTTATCACTTCACTCCTACCTGTGATCATTTTCAGGTTTTGGAGTGTCCTAGACGATGTAGGGGACGATGAAGATTTGGTTTTGAAGATGTTCGCCGACCAGCTTTAAAACTTATGCGCGCACTAGTACGTTTTACTTTAGTAATAAGCTTTGAAGCCAGCAAGCAACGACCACGTAGTAGAGACTATCTATTTAAGTCAAAGGTGCTAGTGCCTTTGACTATATAAGCATTTTTCAGCTTGCTCCCCTCAAGCCTGACGTGACTTTGTACCTTCACTTCTTCTACGATTCGATTGACGCCTCTTCCACCATAACGATCGGTGGAGAGCCTTTCTTATGATCTATCTCATACCTATTTCCTCCACTGCCTCTCCAAATGATCCCCGATTATTTGAAGTCCCTATCTAACTTTTGAAAGAAAGAAGTTCCATTTTTCCACTTCTTTGTGTCAACACGACACGTAGTGCTTTCGTCACGTTGTGCAATGGAGAGCTTGTCTTTCTATATACAGCTTTCCTTCCTCTTCAACCTCCCATTTCCCCCAAAGTGTCGAAGTGGTCCTCTTTTCTCCCATGCTTCGCCTCGTTTTTGCTGAACCTTTAGTCCCCCACCCACATTTCGTGAATCTAGCATTGACTCTCTTACTCGAATACACCTCGCTTTGCTCTGGTAGCACCCTATTTTGTTTGGCTTCATTGGCTTTGCTTTTCACTCTGTCCATTCCTTTTTCTGCCAAATAGCTCGTCTCCCTGCCTACTTAGGTCCTTGTCTCTCGTTAACATAAGACTCCTCCCACTTCTGTGGTTTAACCTCCCTGGATCTCGGTAACAACCGATTTCTCAATTGCCCTTTCTAAATTCCCCCTTTGTTTGTTGTGGGTCACTCCATCACTCACTCCACTATAAGAATTGAGTAAGCCGATCCCAACTTCTTTTAGACTGGGTTGTTAGGATTTGCTCGCAAACAAATGTCGCTTCTTACCCATGTACTGGGTATCCCAGAATCTCAAGACTCTTCTTGATCTGTCTCATTGGAGCCTCCAGCTCGATTCTGCCTCCTTCCCTTTTTGCTCTACATTGAATGGCATTGGCTCCCATCCCAGCCTTGGGAGTCACCTAGTCTTTGTCTTTGGTTGGAATAAACAAACTAAACTGCAATAGGCACATTCCCCTTAACAACAAAACCCTAGCTTCATGGGACCGAGAAGGAGTCCTTCGTTGTCCATGGCATCATCAGGAGCACCTTCCCTTCACTCTAACTGAATCAGTTATGCCAGCAAATCAACTGTAACATCCCGAAAAAATTTCATGCAAAGACCCGAGCACCACCTCAATCAGGATTCTCTTAGGACTCAATCATTTAGAAGTTAAATGTGAATTAACTAGCGCTAAACTTGATTGCCTATGAAATTAGCACCAATCACTTTAAATTTGATCTGCAAGACCCAAAACCTGTAGAATCGTTAGCGCTATGTTACCCTGAAATCTAGGATTCAACGCTAAATCTAGTTGCTCTCGGGAGTACTTGGAAACTTTATATCGGACTGGGACCACGCGTCGAAAGTCCGATAGGGATGATCTTAGACAATTATGATCACTTTATTGGGCTTGACAATCACCTCAAATATTAAGTCCAGATGATGTCCTAAGACGATTTGCTTGAGTTCGGAGTAAAGAGTGTGAGAAAGGTGAAATTATTTAGAAATTAAATATGACTTTAAGAAATCTGAGTCATGTCGCTTACGCGCCGATTTTAAGCATTCTAACTGTCAAAATCTGACCCAAATTTACCCTCGGATCATGGAAGATGGCCCATACATGTCAAAGTGCCGGTGGACCTGATTGCGTTTCGGTGACCGCTGAACTAAAACTGGTCCGCCACGGCTGATCTGTAAATCCGATCGGTACAAAAACTCAGCCTAACCTAGATCCATGGTCAGGGAGCTTAAGTCCGACCGCGCGTGGAAAAGGGACCACTAGAAGTGCTCCGTTGGACCGAAATAGACCCGATTTGGTTATAACCTAAGTATACCTTGGCCCTAGGGCTATTTCCATCAATTTTAGGCCTATATAAAGACCTTAAACCCTCACTCTCAAACTCCATACAAATTTTCCAAACCCTATCTAAGAGAGAGAGAGGAAAAGAGAGAGAAAGTGAGAGAGAAGTTGGTGAATCATCTTGAGATTCTTCCCTGTTACTCTGCGTACCTAAACCATCGCATCTGAATCGTTATTCCAGCGATTCTAAGTTCATTCTTGGGTAAGTCAATCAAACCCTTACCTGTTTTGGAGGTTAGAATAGTCTAAGTGTTGATGTAGCTAATCTAAATCATGCCTTAGGTTATCTAGTCGCCATTGACGAAGACTTATCGTCTGAATCAGATCTGTTGCGCACTTTCTGGTTTAAGGTGCGGACTATATTCGTATAGGTTATGGTTTTCAAGGCTTTCAATGTCGGTTAATGGTTTATTATTGTTGTGGGTGAAATTTCACATGCTAAATGCGATGTTTGTATTGCATTTCTGATATATATGAACTATATTGAGATTTGTGTATTCCATGTATATGTAGAAAGTATTGTATACGTATGAAATACGAGCGTGTGTTTGCCATGATTAATTGTCGCATGTTTGTGCTAGTTGTATGTGTAATAACTCCTTGGCAAGAGGAATTGTCCTAATGTGAGCTATCACCAACATATGTCATGTATGTTGGAATATATAGCCTAAGTGTTTGTAGAAATGTCTGAATGAATAAGTGTGTCATATATTGTACTTTTTATGGGCATTGAGAAGAGATTCTCAACTATCTTAATGATGTGTATGATTTCCTCCATGCAATTTACATTCTTTGTCTGCTTAACTTAAACGCTACTTACGTGTGAATTCATGTTAAGTTGATATTCATTAAATGCTCACATGCTGTATGATTAGAATTGTTGATCCATTACTGTTTTGAATTGCTGGTATGAAAATTTGTTATACTTGAATGTGTTTGGGACTATAAAATAGTCCAGGGAATCGGTAATAAACCTTGAATTCGTGGCCGAGGTTGTTTTCGCCACGTAGGACGTATTTGACGAACCCGAGTCGTATTAGGGTTGTCAGTAGTGGTTTGGCCACACAGAGTATTTGCGCACTTCATGTCGTTCAACTCAACGTGCACTAGTGCTAGTCGAGCTCGTCAAGTAACCCGATTGTCCCGGTGGATGTGCACCATGTATGGACGCTATTGTTTGAATCTTGGGTACCAAACTTACCAGTGCAATCCCGTTAACTATGGTACCTCGATCCGCTAAGACTCATGAGTCGGGCATAGTGGTATGGGACATTGTGGTCGAGCTGTCGGCCAATGTTGGGGTGACGAGCCTCCCTGTAGTGACCAGTGAGCAATTCAGACTCGTGAGCCGATTATGGTGGTATGGGACACTATATTCGTGCTGTCAGCCTACATTGATTGGTGACGAGCCCTTTGTAGTGACCTCGAGCATACCTTGATATTGCATTGAGGCGACGAGCCTTAGGGTAGTGACTAAGGTATGATAGGCATGCATTGATTGGTGATGAGCCCTTTGCAGCGACCTAGAACCACAATATCGTATGAGATTGTCTAGGACTGATGACCCTAGAATGGATCACCATTTGGGAATTGATATGAGGAAGGTACCTTAGCTTCCCAATCCTGCTGTATGAAAAGGACTAATAACAAACAAATGCACCGCATTACATGTGCTTTGGCATCGTAGAGTACTGCGGGAGGTTATCATGCGTACCGTAAGATGAAGACGCTGAGGGAGTGTAGGCAAGGGCATGCATCATTTCTACATACATCCTTGCATTAACAAGAGTAACTAGGACATGTTTGATTGTATTGCCTTATCATTACTACTTGATTGAATTGATAATATTATAACTTTTACTGTATTGTTCCACTAAGTTGATCACTCACTCCCACGTTCTGGGACGCTGTTTCAACACCTACCAGACTCTGTCTTAGATGCAGATGATGATGCGACCCACGAGGCAGAGCAGAAGTATGAGGATGACGAGGATGCGTTTTCCTTTATGCAGTTCTCAGGCGGGTTCATGTGAGCCGTGTCTTAAGCTATGGGGATTCAGGGTTTATTTTGTAATGAGTGACTTCATTTTAATACTTATATTTTGAAACAAACACTTGTAATTATGACCTGGCAGAGCATACATATCTCAGGGACTTATATAGCTATACATATATGTTTCTTCAGTCTTCCGCTTGTAGATTTCACCTATCCCTAGATTATGTTTGCAGTTTGGCTTAATCTACTCCATGTTTTATGCACTCATACAGACAACATACATCCATCATTGCATATCTTGCATAAGTGATGTTTTGAAACTCGGGAGCTGAGTTATACTCGACCCCCGAATTTCAGGGCATTACACCAGCAAATACGAGCCAACAAAGGGAGACCTTCGCACTAGTCAGGTGCTCCACAAGCTAGCTCTTCGATCTTAAAAAGGGGGTGCATTGCAGAAATCAAAGAAATGAGTAAGCGATGTTGCAATTCTTTCCATTCATTTGGGGTGGGGCTCGGAGCTGGGAACAGAACAACTTTCATTGGACCGGAATGGAATGGATTAGTAGCAGGTCAATCATTGTTGCTAGCTTTCCCGGGAGCGACTGTTCCTTGTTGACGATCCATGACAAAGGTATTAAGTTGAAACCCAGATGATGGGATTCTTTTTTCTTTTCTACCCACTTGTCCTATAGATCTCTGTGTTTGTTGGTTGACCAACATCTTAACAAACCACTCAGTTTTCCTGTTCGTGCCCTACTTTACTTATTCCGTTCTGAATTCATCCAGTTATTGGGGGAAAAGAAAAGGGAGAGGGCGTCGGTTGGTTGGCCCTATGCCAAATCATGAGCGGGCCAGCAAGATTGAATATCGGAGGGAGGGGCCAAATGGCTTTCCCACCTAGCTAAAATATGTATGAGGGTTAGCGCCTTTGACTTAAATAGATAGTCTCATTTTGAAGCATGCTTTAAAACTACTGTGCAGCCATTGCTTGTTGGCTGAAAAGCTTATTACTAAGGTAAAACGCGCTAGTGCACATAGTCATTTTGAAGTTGGTTCGATAAGTTTAGCAGTGTTCTTGAAAAATAGGGATACAGAAGAAGTGTAGCAGGTTATTCTCTCTTTGTTAAAAAGACATCAATTGGAATCGTTGCATGACAAATGTCATTTTATGATATAATAATTACAGGAGATGATGAAAGATAAATTATGAAAGTCAAGGAAATTCTTAAAAGAAGCTTCGAAATGAAAGATTTGGGCCCTCTAAAGTACTTCCTTAGAGTTGAGGTTCATAAAACCAGTAAAGGTATGGTTATATCCCAACATAAATATGCATAGTTATGTCTAAATTTTAGATGTTTGAATGCAAGCCAATAGCTACACCAGCGGAGCTCAATCAAAAGATGAGAGCAGATGAAGGAGACCCATTACCAGATCCCTTGATGTATAGAAGTCTATTTGGGGGAATTTAGTACCTCACATTCACTAGACCAGATATAGCATTCATCGTCAATCAAGTGTGCCAGTATATGCACTCAATAAGGAAGACGCATCTTGAAGCTGCAAAACGGATCATGAGATACGGGACAAAAAAGGTTATTCTACTCATCATCAGGTGGAGATGACCTATCATCCTACACAGATGCGGATTGGGCTGGTTGTCCAGACGACAGACGATCAACTACAGGGTTCTTTTTCTTTCTGGGGAAGAACTGTTTGGAGCGGCAAAAAGCAAAGAACGGTTTCCAGATCGAGCGCAGAAGCAGAGTATAGAGCCATGGCGGCAACTGGAGCTGAGGTTGAGATATTTGCTGAATGATCTTGGTATCCAATGCAAGTCCCCAGTCACTATTTAGTTTAGTATAGTATTGTGATAACAAGAGCGCCATCCACCTATCAGCAAATCCTATGTTTCATGCTAGAACCAAGCACATAGAGATAGACTCTCATTTTTTCAGCCTAAGTCGGAAGGAGGGTTGGGCCTCAGACGTTTCTAATCCGTCCCGAGTGGCGGCGTTGCGTATTCGAAACATTCTGCCAGCCATCATCTCCTAGATTTTTCATCATGGGCCGTCCCAAAACCAGCGGCTAAACGGTTTTGGAAAAGAAAAGATTGACTTGCTTTCGAAAACCCCACGATTACACAGACGATTAATCGTGAGCGGCAAACACGAGCGCATGCTACGGAGGATATGGTCGGATAGAAGACCATCGGTCCCCATTTCGGCCGCGGAGCTCTACGCTCTCAGGCAACCGACCCTCCATTCTCTCTACCTTTAGCTTTCGTCAATCCCTTAGAATACAATACTGGTTTGGACGCGCCCTTTCTCACGCCGATCAGGGTCCCTACATGGCCTGACGCAAATGTAGCCCTTCTTGGAAACCTTTTCGACTATTGCTCTTGCTTTGACAGATTTTGACGACTCCGTGCAATGATTACTCGGATTTTCGCTGCGATGCTCTTTTCCTGATGCGCCTCCACATAAGATTTTCCTTGAGGAGGAGAATTTCTTTTGATTGATTTATTATTATTCATTCATAGAATTGTCCCGCTACCTCACCAACCGATCTACCTGAATAGGGATGAGCGCCTCTTGGACAAATGGCCAACTCCCCCTTATGGGTCGAATCGATTCATCACTGAGGACGACATGATGTTACCCAACACTTTCCACTTCTTTATCGACGGTTCCGCTCGACAACCCCTATTCCTGATCAAGTGACGGGGGTGGGGGCCCAGCCTACATTTCGATCACTTCCCACCGTGTTGTTTGAGCGGTTATTATTATTATTATTAATTGGTTCAGTGATTCGAGAGTGAAATCCAGATTGATGGTGCGAAACGAAAGAGTGGGATTGCTGGGAGCGTTAGGGCGTAGCGGCCCACCTTTGCTCCAAAAATCCCGGCCGGGTTTCGTACGGAGATTTCCAGAGCCCCGTCGGTTCTGCATCGTACCGTACTATGGGAGGGGTCCGTACCTCCTTTAGATAGATCCCCGTGCTCCTAATGTAGAGCTAGAACTACTGCTACCGTGGAATCCGCGATCACACATGAGTACCTCGCCTTCCAAAAAAAGCGGCTGCTAATTGGCACTAATGCTAATGGGGACCGTCGATCAAGAAGGATTTCGGAGACTTCAATCGAATTGAGAAAGACATATAGGGCCAACTCTTCTAGTTGCGAGAGGCTTATTGCACGATCCACCCAACCCAGCTAAGCTAATAAATGTTGCATAAGAGAGTGGGAGGCCGGCCCCTGGAGGTGCACACCCATTTAGGAACATATGCCAAAGGCCTTTGGTGGGTAAAGAGAGAAGTCAATGGAGAACTACCAAATCCAATGACTTTGATTTGTTCGTACCATTCTGTCATCGATCACTGCTGGGTCGGTTGGTGAGTCACCCAAAAGCATCGAGAAAGGTCCAGCATATATTATAAATGATATGATCAGCGGTCTCATTTATGCTATGCCCTGCATCGTGTTCGTGTGTGTTTATTGAGCTTCTTTACTTCAGCGCCATGTGCTTTTTTTCACTTTATAGAAGAGAGAGATTGTTGTCTTGGGAGTGAAAAAGCAAGCGCAAGCAATAAAAAGTGTAATGACCCAAAAAATTTCGTGCAAAGACCCGAGTACTACCTCAAATTCTTTAGAAGTTAAATGTGGGTTAACTAGCGCTAAACTCGATTACTTGTGAAATTAGCACCAATCACTTTAAATTTGATCTGCAAGACCCAAAACCTGTAGAATCGTTAGTGCTAGTTACCTTGAAATCTAGGATTTAACGCTAAACCCAGTTGCTCTCGGGAGTACTTGGAAACTTTGTATCGAACCTGGACCGTGCATTGAAAGTCTGATAGCGATGATCTTAGACAATTATGATCACCTTGTTGGGCTTGACAATCACCTCAAAAATCAAGTCTAGATGATGTCCTGAGACGATTTGCTTGAGTCCGGAGTAAAGAGTGTGAGAAAGGTGAGAAATTAAATATGAATTTATGAAATCTGAGTCGTGTCGCTTGCACACCGATTTTAAGTATTCTGACCGTTGGTTGCTGACCCAAATTCACCCTCGGATCAGGAAAGATGGCCCACACATGTCAAAGTGTCGGTGGACTTGATCGAGTTTCGGTGACCATTGAATTGAAACTGGTCCACCACGGCTGATCTGTAAATCCGATCAGTACAAAAACTCAGCCTGACCTAGATCCATGGTCAGTGAGTTTAAGTCCGACCGCATGTGGAAAAGGGACTACCAGAAGTGCTCCGTTGGATCGAAATAGACCTGAATTGGTTATAACCTAAGTATACCTTGGCCCTGGGGCTATTTTCATCTATATTAGGGCTATATAAAGACCTTAAAACCCTCACACTCAACTCCTTACGAATTTTCTAAACCCTAGCTAAGAAAGAGAGAGGAAAAGAGAGAGAGTGAGGGAGAAGTTAGTGAATCATCTTGAGATTCTTCCCTGTTACTCTGCATAACTAAACCATCTCATCTGAATCGTTATTCCAGCAATTCTAAGTTTATTCTTGGGTAAGTCAATCAAACCCTAACCTATTTTGGAGCTTAGAATAGTCTAAGTGTTGATGTAGCTCATTTCATTCATGCCTTAGGTTATCTAGTCGTCGTTGACGAAGACTTATCGTCTGAATCAGATCTGTTGCGCACTTTCTGGTTTAAGGTGTGGACTATATTCGTATAGGTTATGGTTTTCAAGGCTTTCAATGTCGGTTAATGGTTTATTATTGTTGTGGGTGAAATTTCACATGCTAAATGCGATGTTTGTATTGAGTTCCTGATATATATGAGCTATATTTAGATTTGTGTATTCCTTGTATATGTAGAAAGTATCGTATACGTATGAAATATGAACATGTGTTTGCCATGATTAATTGTCGTGTATTTGTGCTAGTTGTATGTGTATCAACTCCTTGGCGAAAGGAATTGTCCAAATGTGTGTTATCACCAACATACGTCATGTATGTTGGAATATGTAGTCTAAGTGTTTGTAGAAATGTCTGAATGATCAAGTGTGTAATATATTATCTTGTTTACAGGCGTGAGAAGAGATTCTCAACTATCTTATTGGTATGTATGATTTCCTACATGCAATTTACATCCTTTGTTGTTTAAATTCAGGCACTACTTATGTGTCAATCCATGTTAAGTTGATATTCATCAAATGCTCACATACTGTATGATTAGAATTGTTGATCCATTACTATTCTGAATTACTGGTATGAATATCTGTTATACTTGAATGTGTTTGGGACTATGAAATAGTCCAGGGAATCGGTAACAAACCTTGAGTTCATGGCCGAGGTTGTTTTCGCCACGAAGGACGTGTTTAACGAACCCGAGTCGTATTAGGGTTATCGGCAGTGGTTCGACCACACGGAGTGTTTGCGCACTCCATGTCATTCAACTTAACGTGTGCTTGTGCTAGTCGAGCTCGTCGAGTAACCCGATTGTCTCAGTGGATGTGCACCGTGTATGGATGCTATTATTTGAATCTAGGGTACCAAACTTACCAATGCAATCCCGTTAACTATTGTACCTTGATCCGCTAAGACTCATGAGCTGGGCATGGTGGTATGGGACACCGTGGTCGAGCTGTCCGCTTACGCTGGGGCGACGAGCCTCCCCGTAGTGATCAGTGAGCACACCAGACTCGTGAGCCGATTATGGTGGTATGGGACACTATATTCGTGCTATCGGCATACATTGATTGGTGACGAGCCCTTTATAGTGTCCTCGAGCATACCATGATACTGCGTTGAGGCGACGAGCCTTAGGGTAGTAACTAAGGTATGACTAGGCATGCAATGATTGGTGACGAGCCCTTTGCAGCGACCTAGAACCATATGATCGTATGAGATTGTCTAGGACTAACGACCCTAGAATGGATCACCATTTGAGAATTGATATGAGGAAGGTACCTTAGCTTCCCAATCTTGTTGCATGAAAAGGACTAATAACAACTTGGTAATCACATTCATACACCACAATGTAGTGCTTTGGCGTCGTGGAGTACTACGGGAGGTTGTCATGCGTACCGCAAGATGAAGATGTTGAGGGAGTGCAGGCGAGAGCATGCATCATTTCTACATACATCCTTACATTAACAAGAGTAATTAGGACGTGTTTGATTGTAATACCTTATCATTACTGCTTGATTGATTTGACAATATGTTAACTTTTACTGTATAGTTCCACTGAGTTGATCACTCACTCCCACATTCTGGGATGGTGTTTTAACACCAACCAGACTCTGTCTTAGATGTAGATGATGATGCGACCCCCGAGGTAGAGCAGTAGTATGAGGATGACGAGGACGTGTTTTCTTTTATGTAGTTCTCAGGCGGGTTCATGTGAGCAGTGCCCTGAGCTACGGGGATTCTGGGTTTCTTTTATAATGGATGATTTCATTTTGATACCTATATTTTGAAACAAACACTTGTAATTATGACCTGACAGAGCATACATATCTCAAGGACTTATATAGATATACATATATGCTTCTTCAATCTTTCACTTACATATTTCACCTATCCCTGGATTATGTTTGCAGTTTGGCTTAATCTACTCCAAATTTTATGCACTCATACAGACAACATACATCCATCATTGCATATGTTGCATAAGTGATGTTTTAAAACTCGGGAGCTGAGTTATGCTCGACCCCCCAATTTCAGGGTGTTACAAGTTGGTATCAGAGCATGATTTGGATTAAACCAGACTTGGGTTATGGTCACACAACGCACGTTGATGCCACCTTAGTGTAGGAGGGTGCGAGATTAATCTAGAATTTGCGTAGGTTTTCCAGTTGCTCTTATCGGCGAAAGTTGACTGAAAATGATCACCGAGATCGAGTCTGTGCACACTCTTGATCACACACAGTGACCCCAACTCTCTTTTACACCGTCCAACTGCTAGAAATCCAGTAAAAGTGAATATGTATCATATTCTATTCAAAGTGACCCGATAAGAGTCGAAACGGACTAAGCGCCCAATCGAGGCATTAATAGGGGACCCAGGGTGGGACCCACATCAATTGTTGACCTAGGGGATAGGAGGACGTCACCCAATTGGTGAGTTCTCGCCGAAATGTCCAGAGACCGGCGATGACCTCGCCGCCCAGCGAGCCTAGCCGGGCGGGCCGGCTCGGGCTGACGTATGTGGGGACTAGTGTGGCCCACTCCTCTACGGTTGCACATTTTTAACTCCCCTAAAACCCTCCTTCCTTCACAAAGCTACCCTCTAAGCTTTCCTTTTTTGGAAATTTCTCTCAAAATCCCACAAAAATCCCTCCCCAAACCCTTTCTTCTTCCATTTTCGTGCATCCCCATTCTACCCATCTCAAAACCCACCTCCATTACTGTTTTTCCTCTCTTTTCTTTCCATTTAAGTACTCAAATCCTTCCTTTGAGTCTTAAATTCGTGGAAGCCTCACCATTCCTCCCATTTCTCCTCTTTTCTCTCATTTTCCATGGCCTTATTTAAGCTTATCACGGCTATATTTTCCATTTCCACCATTCTCTCTTTCATGGGGAAGAAAAGTGCTATCGTTGATGAAGCCGGGCTTATCCGCCCAACCCGTGCATGGAGGCCGAGAGGTGCTGCCGCGAGCACGACCGCCACTCGAGAGTATCAGACAAAGCGGGATCTTGATCCTCAGTCTCCCGTTGAAAGAACTTTATTGATGGAGCTATCTCATGGAGTTTATGAGGGCCGTAGGGTCCTTTTTGAAGCTCATGTAGATCTGCGGCTATTTGGAGAATATCTCTTATTTAAGCCCCTGAAAGGGGCCAGTTGGTGTCCGCTATTCGAGGACGAATACCGCGCCAATGTGGGTACTATTCGAGCTTTCTATGCCCACATTCGAGAACCTTCGCTGGAGCCATTACAGTTCAAGATCCCTAGTGGAAGAGATCGGGAGGCCACAATCAATGTCGCTTTGATATTCTGACTTCTGAACGTGCCGCTTGGCGAGGTTCATGTAAGTGAGAAGAATCTAAGTAGTGCACATGAAAGGGATCGCCGCACGCGGTTCTTGTGTGGTCGTCTGGTTGAATGGTAGCCTAACAGAAGCCTTTTAGCGACCAACAAGACGAACGACTTTCGCTTGCTTCACCACATCTGCACACTCAATGTTTATCCAAGGTGGAGTAACCGCAGTGAGTGTACGAGCCTGATGGTAGATTTCCTATATCAGGTGGGGCAAGGAGAGAAGCTATGTGTGCCAACATACATCTTGCGTCAGATTATCCTTATCGCTCGTTCGAATAGGAGGATCGAATCGCTCCCATTTGGCCGACTCATCTGTAAGATTACACATAAGTTTGGCTACAGACTCGGGACGAAAAAGCCGGTACCTGTCCGTTATGTTAATGAGACGACTCTTAATCAGATGGATATCGGGCCTCGTCGATGACAAGCCTTACTTGAAGAAAGTGAGGATGAGACTGAGAGCGATGAGGAAGAGAGTAATGGCGAAGGTGAAGCTGAAATAGAAGAAGAAGAAGAAGAGCAGGATGAGGAAGAAGTGGAGGCCCAGGACACGAGTGAGAGTTCCCCTCCTACGGCTCCAGAGCAGGGCTCAGATCAGGCTGTCAGGGATGCCCATATAGCTCTACTTGAGGAGGGTCAGGCTGTCCTACGGCAGGACATTATGGATCTTCGGGGCCTCGTGAAACATAAGTTCAAGAAGGTATCTCGCACTTTGAAGTCTATCCTGTGTTGCCTACAGGATAAGGGTGCCCCTCCTCCATCTCCTGATTTCGACGAATAGTTGCAGATGTAGTCGTCCCTTGCTCTGTTTTGTTGCTTGTTATTGTGTGTAGCTGTTATAGGCGTAGTAGTTTAGAAGTTATTTTGTGGTTTGAAGCTTAAGATGTATTAGCTCGCATGCTTTCTTTGTCGCGATCCATGTAATGCTGCACTTCTTATATTGCGACAATTTTATTAAATAAAATGCATGTTGTCTTTCCATAAGTTGTGATGTAAATGCTGTGTGGGTGGATTATGTGGATGTTGAATCTCATAAGTTGCATCCTCTGTTGAATGTAAGGTATGCCTCCTAAGGGCTCAAAGACTTCGGCCCGTCTCTCTTTGGACGAGTCACTTGCCGGGGTTTCCACCCTAGGCGATAGCCAGACGGATCCACAATCAGGCCCGTCTCATTTTGGTGTTGGGCCGGACTCTCAGCCAGCTACTGGCCCCACTACTGGGCCGACTCCTGTGATACTACCCATGGCTCCACCAATTACGCCTTCGGTTCCTGAGCTGAACCGTGCATCTGCGTCGACGCCTTATGCATCTTCGTCTGCTCCGCCTCCTGATAGGCTTGAGCAGATGATGCTATTGATGCAGCAGCAGCAGTCCAGCAGCAGTAGCACCAGCAGCAGCAGCAGTTTTTGTCTTCTATGGCTGGTATCTTTGCTCAGTCGATGGAGGCAACTCCACCTGCTTTACCTATGCACTCATCTGGGAACACTAGTGCTAGCGACACATTTGAGAGATTCCAATGCTTACGACCTCCCACATTTGTGGGTTCTCATAGGCCCAAGGAGGCCGAGTACTGGATTGACCACATCTCTAAGATGCTGAGGCCGCTTCACTGTTCTGAGGCTGAGCAGGTCGAGCTTGCCTCCTTCATGTTTGAGAAGGAGGCCAGTTTATGGTGGGACAGTGTTCTCCGCATAGTTGCGGAGGGTTTTGAGTGGACGTGGCAGGCATTTGAGGCTCGCTTCCACGAGAAATATTTCCCGGTCACTTACCGACACGAGAAGGAGAGTGAGTTCCTTCGCCTCCGTCAGGGAGGGATGTTGGTGACAGAGTATGAGAACCGTTTTATTGAGCTGGGTAGATATGCTCCATTGCTTCTGGGTGATCAGCCGATGCGAATGCGACATTTTTCTGAGGGGTTGAGGCATGAGATTCGATCGAAGATGTGCTATGCTAGCATATCTTCTTATGCTGAGTTGGTGAGCATGTCCCTGCGAGCTGAGCAGGACGGGGACAGGTCGCCCCGTATGCGAGCACCTATGGTTCCCAGACCGCGACCTGACTTTCCGAGTATACCATTTTTTCGCAAGAGGCCGCGGGCAGATTCTCCTCCGAGTCGTGTAGCGTCGCCGGCTTAGCCGATGCGTTCTGACTTGCGCTGTTCATACTGTGGAAAAATCTGACATTCGGATCGTAATTGCTTTACGCGAATACGGGACAATGGATTTACGCCGCCGCAAAGGATCAGCCGTCTGATGCCTCAGGTCATATCAACTCCACCCCTTCGTTCAGCGCCAGCTCACCCATCCTTCAGACCTTCTGTACCTCGCTTCAGGCCACCTCAACGACCCATGGTACCACCGCCGAATCGCCCACAACAGGCTCGAGTTCACGTGCTTACAGTTGAAGCGCCTGGGGCTGACTTGGCACCGAGATCTTTTGAGGTTACAACTCACATTCAAGGTATTCCCGTCTCCTTGTTGGTGGATACCGGGTCCACTACCTCTATTATATTTTATGCGGCAGTTAAGCGCCTGAGTTTGGGCACTGTTACTATGAAGGGAGTGAAACTCACTACGCTTCAGGGACCTCCTCTGATATTACCAAGATTTGTATGGGTTGTTTGATTGATCTAGGGAGCAGATCGATTCTAGTTGACCTGTTTGTCGTACCTCTATATCATTACGATGTCATTTTGGGCATGGATTGGCTCACAAAGATGCGAGCAGAGATTGATTGTGAAGCTAGATTGGTGACAGTCCATGGACCTGAGGGCGAGACATTTACTTTCCCTGTTTAGGTCAGTTACCCTTTCCGTTTTGGTTGTTATACTTCTCTATTGGAGAGTATTGCTGGTTCGGCGCTTGAAAGCACGCCAGTAGTTTGGGATTTTGAAGATGTATTCGAGTCGATTCCTGAATTACTCCCTCGGCGCGAGATCGATTTTACTATCGATCTCATGCCTGGTGCGACACCTATTTCATTGCCCACCTATCGCATGCCTCCGAGTGAAATGGAGGAATTGAGAAAGCAAATAGATGGCTTGTTGAAGTTGGGCTTTATTCGACCTAGTGTGTCCCCTTGGGGAGCACCTGTTCTGTTTGCCAAGAAGAGGGATGGTTCCTTGCGATTATGTATAGATTATCGCAGGTTAAATTAGGTGACAGTGAAGAACAAGTATCCCTTGCCCAGGATCGATGATCTGTTTGATCAGTTGAAAGGGACACGGTACTTTTTGAAGATTGATTTGCAGTCAGGGTATCATTAGTTGCGCGTCAAGGATGAGGACGTGCATAAGACTGTATTCAGGACTAGTTTCGGCCATTATGAGTTCCTTGTGATGTCATTCGGTCTTACGAACGCACCGGCCATGTTCATGGATCTGATGAATAGGGTGTTTTGGCCATTTTTGTTCCGATTCGTCATTGTCTTTATTGATAACATTTTGATATACTCTACGAGTCGGGGAGAGAACGAGGAGTACCTAAGAGCGGTCTTGGATGCTCTTAGGAAGAATCAGCATTTTGCGTAGTACAAGAAATGTGACTTCTGGAAGGAGGAAGTCAAGTTCCTAGGACATGTGGTGTCTAAGGAAGGGATAACTGTCGACCTCGCTAAGATAGCTACAGTTCAGAACTGGAAGCAGCCTTGTTCGGTTACTGAGGTGAGAAGCTTTCTGGGTCTAGCAGGCTATTATCGACGCTTCATACGAGACTTCTCGAAGATAGCTAGACCGTTGTCTCAGTTGACATGGAAAGACTTGAAGTTTGCTTGGAATAAGAAGACGGAAATAGCTTTTCAGGAGTTGAAGGACAAGTTGACGTCCGCCCCTGTGCTAGTATTTCTAGAGCAAGGGGTTAAGTATACGATATATACTGACGCCTCTCGCATTGGTCTGGGTTGTGTCCTTGTGCAGAAGGACATGGTTATTGCATATGCCTCGAGACAGTTAAGGAAACACGAAGAGAATTACCCTACACACGATCTGGAGTTGGCAGCTGTCATTTTCGCATTAAAGCTCTTGATACATTACCTCTACAGAGGAGTTCGAGCTCTTTTGCGACCACAAGAGCCTTAAGTATATCTTCACTCAGCGTGACTTGAATATGAGGCAACGCCGATGGATGAAAATATTGAAAGACTTTAAGTTCGATGTCTCTTACCATCCGGGCAAGGCAAACCTTGTGGCAAACGCGTTGAGTCGCAAGAAGGCTTTAGAGTTTACGGCTCCGCTAATGATAGCAGAATGGGACATGATGGAATTTGTGCGAGACTTTGAGCAGAAACTCACGGTGGAAGAGCCGTATGAGGTTATCATACACATTCGAGTATAACCCCTCATTGACTAAAGGATCATTGCAGCTCAGGCAGATGATGAGCTATTGGCGAAGATGAGAGAGCGGGTTCATACAGATGAGGACTTCGAGTGGAGTGTTGGTTCAGATGGGGGCCTACGATATTGTGACCGCCTACGTGTCCCAGACATTCCTAACTTAAGACAGGAGGTTCTCGAGTCAGCCCATAATTCAAAGCTTGCAATGCATCCAGGTAGCACGAAGATGTATCAAGATATGAGGAGATCCTACTGGTGGGACAACATGAAGGTTCACATTGCTGAGTTCGTATCTCATTGTCTCACGTGCCAGCAAGTCAAGGTAGAGCATCGCCGACCTCCTAGACTGCTTCAGCCCATGCCCATAGTAGAATGGAAGTGGGACTTCATCTCTATGGATTTTATTTCAGGGCTACTGAGAATGAAGAAGGGACATGACTCCATTTGGATGATCGTCGACCGATTGACGAAGTCGACTCATTTCTTACCGATCAGAGTCACAAACTCTACAGAGGAGTTGGCTAAGTTGTACATCAAGGAGATTGTACGTCTGCACGGAGTTCCCTTAGAGATTGTGTCTGACAGAGACATGCGATTCACATCTATCTTCTGGACTCGTATCCAGGAAGCGATGGGTGTGAAATTAAAGTTTAGCACCGCGTTTCATCCACAGACAGACGGGCAGACGGAACGTGTGAATCAGATTCTGGAGGACATGTTGTGACCTTGTGTTTTGGATTTCAAGAACAGTTGGGATGACTGTCTCCCTTATGCAGAGTTCGCATATAACAACAGCTTCCAGGCGAGTATCGGCATGGCTCCCTACGAGGCATTGTATGGTCGCCCGTGTAGAGCACCGCATTGCTGGGCAGAAGTTAGCCAGCGTAGTTTGATTGGCCCAGACTCGGTTCAGGTGACTTCAGAGAAAATTGACATTATTTGACGTCGACTTCTGACAGCCCAGAGCAGGCAAAAGGGTTACGCTGATACGAGGTGGCGACCACTTGAATTCGAGGTTGGAGACCATGTATTTCTTAAGGTTTTTCCTATGAAGGGAGTCCTGCAGTTTGGTAGAAAGGGGAAGCTCACACCGAGATTTATTGGTCCATTTCAAATACTGGATCGAGTGGGAGCAGTAGCGTACCGCCTTGCTTTGCCCACACCACTTGCGGGCGTACATAATGTATTTCATGTTTCTATGCTGAAGAAATACGTTCCTGATCCTTCGCATATTATCAGTTGGGAGCAGGTGCAGTTGAGCGAGGATGCCACATATGCACTGCGACCGACGCGTATCCTAGACAGAAAGGAGCAGGTATTGCGTAGCAAGGTCATCCCTCTTGTGAAAGTACTGTGGACGCATCACAATGAAGAAGAGGTTACTTGGGAGACTGAAGCTGAGGTCAGGAAGAACTACCCTCAGATCCTTGAGGAGTATGAGAAGGTACGAATTTCGAGGACGAAATTTTTCTTTAAGGGGGGTAGATTGTAATGACCTAAAAAATTTCGTGTAAAGACCCGAGTACTACCTCAAATTCTTTAAAAGTTAAATGTGGGTTAACTAGCGCTAAACTCGATTACTTGTGAAATTAGCACCAATCACTTTAAATTTGATCTTTAAGACCCAAAACCTGTAGAATCATTAGCGCTATGTTACCCTAAAATCTAGGATTCAACGCTGAACCCAGTTGCTCTCGGGAGTACTTAGAAACTTTGTATCGGACCTGGACCGCGCGTCGAAAGTTCGATAGCGATGATCTTAGACAATTATGATCACCTTGTTGGGCTTGACAATCACCTCAAAAATCAAGTCTAGATGATGTCCTGAGATGATTTGCTTGAGTCCGGAGTAAAGAGTGTGAGAAAGGTGAGAAATTAAATATGAATTTATGAAATCTGAGTCATGTCGTTTGCGTGCCGATTTTAAGCATTCTGACCATTGGATGCTGACCCAAATTCACCCTCGGATCAGGAAAGATGGCCCACACATGTCAAAGTGCCGGTGGACCTGATCGATTTTCGGTGACCGTTGAATTGAAACTGGTCGACCACGGCTGATCTGTAAATCCGATCGGTACAAAAACTCAGCATGACCTAGATCCATGGTCAGTGAGCTTAAGTCCGACCGCACGTGGAAAAGGGACCACCAGAAGTGCTTCGTTGGACCAAAATAGACCCGAATTAGTTATAACCAAAGTATACCTTGGAACTGGGGCTATTTTCATCTATATTAGGGCTATATAAAGACCTTAAAACCCTCACTCTCAACTCCTTATGAATTTTCTAAACCCTAGCTAAGAGAGAAAGGAAAAGAGAGAGAAAGTGAGAGAGAAGTTGGTGAATCATCTTGAGATTCTTCCCTGTTACTCTGCGTACCTAAACCATCGCATCTGAATCGTTATTCCGGCGATTCTAAGTTCATTCTTGGGTAAGTCAATCAAACCCTAGCCAAGTTTTGGAGCTTAGAATAGTCTAAGTGTTGATGTAGCTCATTTTATTCATGCCTTAGGTTATCTAGTCGCCGTTGACGAAGACTTATCGTCTGAATCAGATCTGTTGCGCACTTTCTGGTTTAAGGTGCAGACTATATTCGTATAGGTTATGGTTTTCAAGGCTTTCAATGTCGGTTAATGGTTTATTATTATTGTGGGTGAAATTTTACATGCCAAATGCGATGTTTGTATTGCGTTCCTGATATATATGTGCTATATTGAGATTTGTGTATTCCTTGTATATGTAGAAAGTATCGTATATGTATGAAATACGAACATGTGTTTGCCATGATTAGTTGTCATGTATTTGTGCAAGTTGTATGTGTATCAACTCCTTGGCGAAAGGAATTGTCCAAATGTGTGTTATCACCAACATACGTCATGTATGTTGGAATATGTAGTCTAAGTGTTTGTAGAAATGTCTGAATGATCAAGTGTGTAATATATTATCCTGTTTACGGGCGTGAGAAGAGATTCTTAGCTATCTTATTGGTGCGTATGATTTCCTACATGCAATTTACATTCTTTGTTGTTTAAATTCAGGCACTACTTATGTGTCAATCCATGTTAAGTTGATATTCATCAAATGCTCACATACTATATGATTAGAATTGTTGATCCATTACTATTCTGAATTACTGGTATGAATATCTGTTATACTTGAATGTGTTTGGGACTATGAAATAGTCCAGGGAATCGGTAACAAACCTTGAGTTCATGGCCGAGGTTGTTTTCGCCACGAAGGATGTGTTTGACGAACCCGAGTCGTATTAGGGTTGTCGGCAGTGGTTCGGCCACATGGAGTGTTTGCGCACTCTATGTCATTCAACTCAACGTGCGCTCGTGCTAGTCAAGCTCGTCAAGTAACCCGATTGTCTCGGTAGATGTGCACCATGTATGGAAACTATTGTTTAAATCTAGGGTACCAAACTTACCAATGCAATCCCATTAACTATTGTACTTTGATCCGCTAAGACTCATGAGTCGGGCATGGTGGTATGGGACACCGTGGTCAAGTTGTAGGCCTACGCTAGGGTGACGAGCCTCCCCGTAGTGACCAGTGAGCACACTAGACTCATGAGACGATTATGGTGGTATGGGACACTATATTCGCACTGTCGGCCTACATTGATTGGTGACGAGCCCTTTATAGTGACCTCGAGCATACCTTGATACTGCGTTGAGGCGACGAGCCTTAGGGTAGTTACTAAGGTATGAGTAGGCATGCATTGATTGGTGAAGAGCCCTTTGCAGCAACCTAGAACCATATGATCGTATATGATTGTCTAGGACTGACGACCCTAGAATGGATCGCCATTTGGGAATTGATATGAGGAAGGTACCTTAGCTTCCCAATCCTGCTGCATGAAAAGGACTAATAACAACTTGGTAATCACGTTCATGCACCGCATTGCATGTGCTTTGGCATCGTGGAGCACTGCGAGAGGTTGTCATGCGTACCGTAAGATGAAGACGCTGAGGGAGTGCAGGCAAGAGCATGCATCATTTCTACATATATCCTTGCATTAACAAGAGTAATTAGGACATGTTTGATTGTATTGCCTTATCATTACTGCTTGATTGATTTGATAATATGTCAACTTTTATTGTATAGTTCCATTGAGTTGATCACTCACTCCCACATTCTAGGACAGTGTTTTAACACCAACCAGACTCTGTCTTAGATGCAGATGATGATGCGACCCCCGAGGCAGAGCAGGAGTATGAGGATGACAAGGACGTGTTTTCTTTTATGCAGTTCTCAGGCGGGTTCATGTGAGCAGTGCCCTGAGCTACGGGGATTCTGGGTTTCTTTTGTAATGGATGATTTCATTTTGATACTTATATTTTGAAACAAACACTTGTAATTATGACCTGGCAGAGCATACATATCTTAGGGACTTATATAGATATACATATATGTTTCTTCAGTCTTCCGCTTGCAGATTTCACCTATCCCTGGATTATGTTTGCAGTTTGGCTTAATCTACTCCATGTTTTATGCACTCATACGGACAACATACATTCATCATTGCATATGTTGCATAAGTGATGTTTTGAAACTCGGGAGCTGAGTTATGCTCGACCCCCGAATTTCAGGGCGTTACAAAAAGTCTCGTCCCTCGTGCGTTCGCATGAACTACTTAAATCATTAGTGAAAGAAGGACTAACGACGATCCTATCCTAAAGGAGAAGGAGTAAGACAAGTCAGTCTTCTTTGAATTTAAGATCGAGGAAAAAATAGGACAATGATGTCATTCGGAAGAAGTCTTCTACAAAGGGAAACCCTGTTACGAGTAAGCGGAGAGGAAAGATCTCCAGAGGTTCCTATCTCATTCCATTCCAGTGGCTCGACCAGTAACCAATGGTGAAAACTAAAAAATCCTTGGTTTCTCAGTAGAACCCCATTTCGACCAAGTTGTGGAACCGAAAAAAAGAAGCAGTTTTTCACATAGCTTGCTCATAGTGCAGGTCCCACTTGTATATTGTATTTGGCCGAAGAAGCATCAGACAGGTCGGAGTTCCTACCTTCTTGGGACTTCATGGACCAAGATCTGCTTTCATTATATGGGCAATACCGATCTACTTTAGTAGATCACATGGATGCAGAAAAAGCTTCTGATTTGGAGGAATTGGAAACATCTCTTTTCCATTTCCATTTACCCAATTCATATCTTTGTTTCGTGTGTTCCCGGGAGGAATTTGATCTCTTCAATCTCTGGATACCACCTAAATAACTGCGGCCAAAGAGTCAAATAGGTCAGGAAGAAACAGTCTAAGGTCAGGTCGGACGACATACATCCATTGTTGGTTGGTCCCACCACCACTAGAGATTGGACATCTATAAAATCTTTCTTCTAAAAAAAGAGATTCTTTTGATTTATTTCCATTTATAAATCTATGGTGGGTTTCTATTTATTGACAAGGCAGGGACGCCCCTCCATCATTCTATAAAAATGTCTTTCACCTCCTCCACTACGATCGTTTGGGCCGGTGGCCCTTCCAGATATAGAGGCAAAGGCAGGATTATCTCGTATCATTATACTCCTCCATCCGCAGGTGGAGTGGCTTCCGCTCCTTCCTCCATTGAAGGGGAAGGTTGAAGAGAATCAAATAGGGGTTGCTCCTCTAGTAGTGGCATACCCATCCAAATCTCCCTATGATGAACCGATTGAGTGTACCACTAAAAAATGCTCCTCATCTATTTATGTTATGCATTCAAGACCGAAGACTACTAGACCGAAAAAAAAAAGATTGGAGTTATTTAAGGACTGCCCTCTTAACTGCCCCGTGGGTCTCCTCACCTCTCGGTTCATCTCTCTCTCTCTCTCTCTCTATATATATATATATATATAGAGAGAGAGAGAGATGAAAAACAACGAAAGAGGGAGGATGAAGAAGAAAGGAGAGTGACCCATCTGAAGAGTAATAACATGACATGACGAGTCGTAGTTAAAGACTGTAGGATATTGTAATTAAGGCATCACATCATTTTGATTCTTTATAATTCTTTGACATCGTGACATCTAGGACTAAGTTCCACAATAGTGGGCTTCATTAGAACTACCATCGGCTGAGAGTAGTCATGTACTTTTAATAAGACCTTAGTCTAGGTTTGAGATTCATCTCTTCGCTCGGCCGAAAATTTTCATTTTATATTTTCTCGACCGATCTGAAAACTTTCGTATGCACTCGCTTACTATCTCAAAGGGATGAAGGAATCATAACTTTACACTAATTTAGACTTTCACTGATTAAAACATCGATATGCACTATTTCTTACCAAAGATGAGTATATGGAGATGGGTGTTGACTAGGACGTGTCTCTTCCCATAGGATCTGCTCCAATCCCTCCAGAGTTCCAAGGCTTGATGTTACGATATAGGTCTTTGTGAGGTTGTTGTCACATCGCCACTTGGGATTATCCACTCACCAGTTGGACTTCTTTACATACCGAGACAACTGTGAAAAGCGTATGTATAGATACTTGTATTCTAGAGCATCCTGCATAGTATGGGGGCATCTAGCTACCTCTGCTTTTATACCGTTGTTGGTGTAACACCCTAAGTATTGAAAGTTGTCGAGTGTTACCATGGAAAGTAACATAATTTGCACATGTGTATGATACAAATCTAATTATCCTAACCTTACATCTATTCCCTGAAACAAATCTAACCATTAGGAATGATATCCATTCATAGATCTAGCAATCTGACAATTGATTTTGAGACAAGACCATTCATCATGTGATTTGACGTGCGTACCTTCTCAAAAATGAATTGGTGAATAACTCTCTATCCATAATGATTTAGATGTAAGTTCTTTTGTAAGAATTGTTTAGAAAGGAGCATATGACCATGTAGAACTGTTATATTTCACAAAAATCTTAGATCAAAAATAATTACGAAAATGCCCCTAACCTAGACCCTTGAATTCTAGATCACATGGTTCCCACAATCTGTTTAATGTGAAATTTTATACCATTCCTATGTATCATGAATTAACCATACATGTCAAATTTTAGCCCTTAAATCATTGTAAAACTGACCCAATTAACAGATCGGCCCTTAATCGTTGATTTTGGTGTCCATCGAGTGAAGAAACCTCATGACTAGTTATAGTTGGATATTTTCCTTCATATGAATGACTTGGATTGCCTATCATATAGACCAAATATGAAATATAAATACCCTACTTTGGTAGCCTTTTCCTTAAGCGTGACGTTATTCTTTCGAGGCTTATCAACTCCTTATAGAATCTAGATCTTCAGATCTAGCCACTTCCTACCGTCCATCGAAACTCAAACTTGGACCACACCTTGGCCTCACATCTCTATGATAACATACAAAATTTAGATCCCAATTTGTGATCCTACACCATTGAACGCTGAAGTCAATCCCCTTCCTTTTAACACAAAAGATGATATTTTAGATTTAGACTTTTTTCACCATCCATCAACCACCAAATTTTTTCCAACCCTTCACCTACCTTGACTACACATTTTTCCCAAAATTGGGCCCCAATCATTGTATGTGTACCGTTAATTAAGATCAAGTCCGTATTGGCATCCACTAGGAGAACTTTCAAGGAAAGCCTCCGATCACCTCCATATTCATAACTACCCCCTAACGTGACCCTACAAAACCGATGGGGGGAGTGGATTTCCCAATAACTCATCTAAAGTGGACGCCACTTAATACTACATCCAGTCACGTCTCTTCAAGCTAGTAACCCTTCCACAATCAGTTTGTGTTCAAAATAGAGCTTACATTGAAAACAGAACTACCTATGTCTCTTCTTCCCAAAGCAAGCACTCCCAACTAGGATTGTCATCAATAGATCTCAGTACTCCATATGGGATGAACTCCACCAGTTAGTGGACCCCACCTTTGCCCTGGCCATGCACAAAATCAAGAAGTTACTTGGAATGCACGTAACTTACTTCCCATAATGGCCTGGTTCAATGGTGAACCTAGCCCCCACGTTGACTAATGGTGTGGCCCACCCAAAACTTGGATCCACCTCATATTTTGGCCCTAGCCTAACATCACTACACAAAACAAATGGATGGAGTAGATTTCTCATAATATCATTGTGGGATCCACACTCGTGATAAGCATGCACGTAACACAAGACCTCTCGCAGTTCCCCGGAACCAGGGAGTAGAGCTGGGCATCGAACCGAGTCGGATCAGATTAATTCCAACTTGACTTGGTCCGAGTTCTACATGGCCTAACCCGAACTCGATCCAATCCGAGACCGAGTCCGAGTCATTTGACTCGAACCGATCCGAACCCATGCTAGCCTGAACCGATCCGTATCCGAATCAATCAGGAAAACTGAGTCGGATGGGATTGGGCAAGGTTCGGATCGGTTCACCTGGGACTGATGGAAGATGCCATGATCTAAGAACTAAGGCTGTAACTGCAAGTTGCTTCCGGTGAATCTGCCAAACAAAGGCAGCAAGCAGCCACAACTGCAGCCATACAAAACACAATCCCTCTTCTTGAATCAAGATGCTGTTGAGAAGCAATCTGTGGGGTCAAATTTTCTCAGCCAAAATCAATAGAAAACATCTATAGATACACACAATATACACGAATATACAATGTGAATCTTCCTTATTTCTCTCTCTCTCTCTCTCACACATCTGCAATCTTATCTCTCAACAGACATTTGTAGGATTACCAAAAACTTCCTTTCTTTCTAAAGAAGAAAGGAAGGAGGAGTACCATTATAGAAAATGGGGTGCACCAGTTCTCGTGACAAGCACCCGTCTTCTTTGGTAGTCCCTCGCTCTGTCTCTCTCCCAACACCTCTCATTCACCATCCACCTCTACATAAAGGAGACACTCACCATCTCATCTTTCTCATGGTATCCTATAAGTTTTACTCATGGTTATCAGACTCATCTGACGGTAGGATTCAGCTGAAATACAGAGGCAGCGGGCCGTCGCAGATGTATTATTTGTTATTAATACAACCGGTCAGGTCCGAATTGACATTGGCCCGAACCTGATCCGATTAATAGTCAGATCTACCTGATCCTGCTCGAACCTCACCGATCCAGGCCGTCGGTTCGGTTTGAATTGGGTCGGATTGGTTTATATCCACCGGATTGGGTCAGACATGCTCAGCTCTACCAGGGAGCGTCAAACCGAGCTCGAACTCGAAGGAATTCAAAAGGGAATTTGATCGTACTGACCTCGAAGTTTGGGCACATTACTTAGAAAGCTACGACATTCCATATATCCCAAGAGTGGCCTTCTGATAAGCTTTGGATATTGTTTCAGACGAAAATGCCCCTATCCTCATTCAAAAGTCATACGATCCTGGAGCGAAAAAGAAGTTACCTTTTGTTTCAACCCCTGAGAATGTGACGGATTGGCTACTCCCCCCGCCACCAGGTAATGGCTAGTGCTCGGTGCTTATGTATTTCATCCATGCCGTCCATAATCCATGCCACCCATCCTTTTTGCCGTGTCATTTTAGGGGTAAGGCATCCATGCCATCCATAATCCATGCCGTGTCATTTTAGGAGTAAGGCATCCATGCCATCCATAATCCATGTCATCCATAATCCGTGCCGCCCATCCTTATTGTCGTGTCATTTTAGTGGTAAGGTCCAAATATCAGCCAATGAGGTGGATAGAAGTGGATACTGCCCAAGTCAGGACTTTTTGGGCCTACAGCGAGCTAGCCGACAGGGTGGATTGATCGGATCACCCCATTGTGGGCCTTAAGTTATGGTACCAATGGTTTGGTAGAAAAGGAAGTGAACACGTTGAAAACCACAACCATGATCCAGGCAACATGACAACCACGACCCATATAATATGGCAACTATGACCCACATAACATGACAACCATGACCCATATAACATGACAACCACGACCCTTACCTCATGACAACCACGACATATATAGCCTTCATTTCCTACTCTTGCAGTCTATCAATAGTTATCTCGTATTTGAAGAACGCCAGGCTAGGTCTTCACGATATCTGTATAGTAGCATAGGTCGCATTAAGTGGTTGTAATGCGGTAAGGGTCGTGGGATCCTTACCATCCATTAAAGTAAGTACATGACATATGTAGATATTGTGCAAACGTTATCTGTATAGTAGCATAGGTCGCATCTGGTGGTTGTAATGCAGTAAGGGTCGTGGTTGTCATGAGGTATGGGTCATGGTTGTCATGTTATATGGGTTGTGATTGTCATGGGTCGTAGTTATCATGTTATATGGGTCGTGGTGAACATGCAACAACCGCGACCCATATAACATGACAGCCACGACCCATATAACATGATAACTATGATCCATGAGAACCACGACCCATACCTTATGACAACCACGACCCTTGCAACATGGAAACTACGACCCATATAACATGATAACTATGACCCATGACAATCACAACCCATATAACATGACAACCACGACCCATACCTCATGACAACCACGACCCTTGCAACATGGAAACTATGACCCATGCAAACCACAACCCATTTACAGGAAAACCCCGACCCCTATAACATGACAACCATGACCCATATCTCATGACAACCACGACCCTTGCAACATGGAAACCATGACCCATTTACAGGAAAACACCGACCCCTATAACATGACAACCATGATCCATGACAACTACAATCCATATAACATGACAACCACGACCCATATAACATGACAACTACGACCCATATAATATGATAACTATGATCCATGACAACAACGACCCATATAACATGGTAACTACGATCCATGACAACCATGACCCATATAACATGGCAACCACAACTCATTTAACATGGTAACTACGATCCATGATAACCACGACCCATATAACACGAGAACCACGACCATATAACACGAGAACCACGACCCATATAACATGTAAGATCCCGAAAAAATTTCATGCAAAGACCCGAGCACCACCTCAATCAAGATTCTCTTAGGACTCAAGCCTTTAGAAGTTAAATGTGAATTAACTAGCGCTAAACTCGATTGCTTATGAAATTAGCACCAATCACTTTAAATTTGATCTGTAAGACCCAAAACCTGTAGAATCGTTAGCGCTATGTTACCCTGAAATCTAGGATTCAACGCTAAATCCAGTTGCTCTCGGGAGTACTTAGAAACTTTGTATTGGACCTGGACCGCGCGTCGAAAGTCCAATAGCGATGATCTTAGACAATTATGATCATCTTGTTGGGCTTGACAATCACCTTAAAAATCAAGTCCAGATGTTCTCCTGAGACGATTTGCTTGAGTCCGGAGTAAAGAGTGTGAGAAAGGTGAAATTATTTAGAAATTAATTATGAATTTAAGAAATCTGAGTCGTGTCGCTTGCACGCCGATTTTAATCATTCTGACCGTCAGAATCTGACCCAAATTTACCCTCGGATCAGGGAAGATGACCCATACATGTCAAAGTGCCTGTGGACCTGATCGAGTTTTGGTGACCGCTGAACTGAACTGGTCTGCCATGGCTGATCTGTAAATTTGATCGGTACAAAAACTCAGCCTGACCTAGATCCCTAGTCAGGGTGCTTAAGTCCGACCGCACGTGGAAAAGGGACCACCAGAAGTGCTCCGTTAGACCGAAATGGACCCGATTTGGTTATAACCTAATTATACCTTGGCCTTGGGGCCATTTTCATTAATATTAGGCCTATATAAAGACCTTAAACCCTCACTCTCAAATTCCATATGAAATTTCCAAACCCTAGTTAAGAGAGAGAGAGAGAGAGGAAAAGAGAGAAAGTGAGAGAGAAGTTGGTGAATCATCTTGAGATTCTTCCCTGTTACTCTGCGTACCTAAATCATCACATCTGAATCGTTATTTCGGCGATTCTAAGTTCATTCTTGGGTAAGTCAATCAAACCCTAACCTGTTTTGGAGCTTCGAATAGTCTAAGTGTTGATGTAGCTAATCTAAATCATGCCTTAGGTTATCTAGTCGTCATTGACGAAGACTTATCATTTGAATCAGATCTATTGCGCACTTTCAGATTTAAGGTGCGGACTATATTCGTATAGGTTATGGTTTTCAAGGCTTTCAATGTCGGTTAATGGTTTATTATTGTTGTGGGTGAAATTTCACATGCCAAATGCGATGTTTATATTGCGTTTCTGATTTATATGAACTATATGGAGATTTGTGTATTCCTTGTATATGTAGAAAGTATCATATATGTATGAAATACGAGCGTGTGTTTGCCATGATTAATTATCGTATGTTTGTGCTAGTTGTATGTGTATCTACTCCTTGGCGAAAGGATTTGTCCTAATGTGAGCTATCACCAACATACGTCATGTACGTTGGAATATGTAGCCTAAGTGTTTGTAGAAATGTCTGAATGAATAAGTGTGTCATATATTGTACTTTTTATGGGCGTTGAGAGGAGATTCTCAACTATCTTAATGATGTGCATGATTTCCTCCATGAAATTTCCATTGTTTTGCCTGTTTAACTTAGACACTACTTATGTGTGAATTCATGTTAAGATTGAAATCCATCAAATGCTCACATGCTTGTATGATTAAAATTGTTGATCCATTACTGTTCTAAATTGCTGGTATGAAAATCTGTTATACTTGAATGTGTTTGGGACTATGAAATAGTCCAGGGAATTGGTAACAAACCTTGAGTTTGTGGCCGAGGTTGTTTTCACCACATAGGACGTGTTTGATGAACCCGAGTCGTATTAGAGTTGTCGGTAGTGGTTTGGCCATGCGGAGTGTTTGCGCACTTCATGTCGTTCAACTCAACGTGCGCTCATGCTAGTCAAGCTCGTCAAGTAACCCGATTGTCCCGGTAGATGTTCACCATGTATGGACGCTACTATTTGAATCTAGGGTACCAAACTTACCAGTGCAATCCCGTTAACTATGGTACCTCGATCTGCTGAGACTCATGAGCCAGGCATGGTGGTATGGGATGCCGTGGTCAAGCTGTCGGCTTACGCTAGGGTGACGAGCCTCCCCGTAGTGACCAGTAAGCAATTCAGACTCGTGAGCCGATTATAGTGGTATGGGACACTATATTCGTGCTGTTGGCCTACATTGATTGGTGACGAGCCCTTTGTAGTGACCTCGAGCATACCTTGATACTGCATTGAGGCGACGAGCCTTAGGGTAGTAACTAAGGTACGATAGGCATGCATCAATTGGTGTCGAGCCCTTTGCAGCAACCTAGAACCATAATATCGTATGAGATTATCTAGGACTGACAACCCTAGAATGGATCACCATTTGGGAATTGATATGAGGAAGGTACCTTAGCTTCCCAATCTTGCTATATGAAAATGACTAATAACAACTTGGTAATCATGTTCATGCACCGCATTGCATGTGCCTTGGCATCGTGGAGCACTGCGGGAGGTTGTCTTGCGTACCGTAAGATGAAGACGCTGAGGGAGTACAAGCGAGGGCATGCATCATTTCTACATACATCCTTACATTAACAAGAGTAATTAGGACATGATTGATTGTATTGCCTTATCATTACTGCTTGATTGAATTGATAATATGTTAACTTTTACTGTATAGTTCCACTGAGTTGATCACTCACTCCCACATTCTAGGACGGTGTTTCAACACCAACCAGACTCTGTCTTAGATGTAGATGATGATGCGACCCACGAGGCAGAGCAGGAGTATGTGGATGACGAGGAAGCGTTTTCCTTTATGCAGTTATCAGGCGGGTTCATGTGAGCCGTGTCCTAAGCTATGAGGATTCAGGGTTTATTTTGTAATGGGTGATTACATTTTGATACTTATATTTTGAAACAAACACTTGTAATTATGACCTGGCAGAGCATACATATCTCAGGGACTTATATAGCTACATATGTGTTTCTTCAGTCTTCCGCTTGCAGATTTCACCTATCCCTGGATTATGTTTGCAGTTTGGCTTAATCTACTCCATGTTTTATGCACTCATACAGACAACATACATCCATCATTGCATATGTTGCATAAGTGATGTTTTGAAACTCGAGAGCTGAGTTATGCTCGACCCCCGAATTTCAGGGCGTTACATAACATGAGAACCACAACCCGTATAACATGACAACCACGACCCATATAACATGATAACTATGATCCATGACAACCGCGACCTATATAACATAACAACCACTACCCATATGACATGACAACCACGACCCATACCTCATGACAACCACGACCCTTGCAGCGTGGAAACTATGACCCATGCAAACCTTGACCCATTTATAGGAAAACCCTGACCCCTATAACTTGACAACCACGAGCCATGACAACTAGAATCCATATAACATGACAACTACGACCCATATAACATGACAACCACGACCCATATAACATGATAACATGATAACTATAATCCATTACAACCATGACCCATATAACATGACAACCACGACCTATATAACAGGAGAACCACGACCCATATATCACGAGAACCATGACCCATATAACACAGGAACCACAACCCATACCTCATGACAACCACGACCCATATAACACGAGAACCACGACCCATATAACATGACAACTACGATCTATATAACATGATAACTACGATCCATGACAACTGCGACCCATATAACATGATAAGCACGACCCATATAATATGATAACTATGATCCATGACAATCATGACCCATATAACATGACAACTACGACCCATACCTTATGACAACTATGACCCTTGCAACATGAAAACTATGACCCATGCAAACCACGAACCATTTATAGGAAAACCTCAACCCCTATAACATGACAACCTCGATCGATGACAATTACAATCCAAATAACATGATAACTACGACACATATAACACAGTCACTACCAAAAGAAAAGCTTAGAGCTGCACAAGACTGACTCTCATGAGAGGGTTTCTTCTACTTCAGTTTACAAATGGGGATATTATCATCCTCCTCACTCTCATCATCATTGGTTATTACTTTTGAAGAGTGTTTTCTTTTAGCTGTAAAGGATGGTGTAAAACTCTTCTCGCAACTATTATCATTTTTTAAAGTTGCACTCTCACTTCTCTGGTCAGAATACCATTCATCTATTTTTTACAGATCATTTTAGGGCTTGATCCTAAAAATCGAACGGATATAAATCTAAGGTGGAACACACCACAAGAAATCAGCTGACATCCATGACCTAATACAATATGAAGAACAATTCTCTTCAACTGGCACCCAACGAGCTGAAAAACTTTATTGAGAAGGTCCATATAACATGGGTCATGGTTCTCGTCTTAAATGGGTTGTGGTTCTCATGTTATATGGGTCATGGTTCTCATGTTATATGGGTCATGGTTCTCCTGTTATATGGGTCGTGGTTCTGATGTTATATGGGTTGTGGTTCTCATGTTATATGGGTCATGGTTCTCATGTTAAATGAGTCATGGTTTTCGTATTATATGGGTCGTGGTTTTCATGTTATAGGGGTCGTGGTTGCTAATCTTCTTTCCCTTGATCCACGATCCAACGTTGGATGACAACCACGATCCAATGTGCATGTTAAGCACGATCAGACGACAGGGTTGTGGTTATCATACACACTGGGTCGTGGTTGGGAAGCACGACCCTGTGTGTATGACAACCACCACCCATTGTTCGTCATATGCACAACCCTTCCCTTTGGATTTAGTGTGACCCTTCGGAATTAGCGCCGCATTCTTTTTCAAGAAATTGCATTAATGTTGCTACTTCCCCATAATCCCTTTGGAATCAAAGCAACCCTTCGGAATCTGTGCCTTAACCATTGGTTGACTAGCCTATAAAAGTGGTACTTGGGGTTTCAAATTGCTTTCACAAGCCAATCTGAACCAGAAGTCCTTCTCACATTCTTCCTTTATGAGTGATCCCTTCCCTTTCCCTAGGGATGTTGACGATCTTTCTAAAGATCAAAGACCTCCACAGGAAATTCTTAAGACCATTAGGTGCCCGTTGAAGATCAACGACCCATGTTATACGGACCCTCTTAATAGAGTTTTTCAACTCGTTGGGTGCCTGTTGAAGAGAACTGTTATTCATATTGTATTTTAATTATAGTCGTGGTTGTCATGGGTCGTGGTTATCATGTTATATGGGTCGTGGTTATCATGTAATATGGGTCGTGGTTGTAATGTAATGTGGAGCGTGGTTGTCATGTTAAATGGGTCGTGGTTGTCATGTTAAATGGGTTGTGGTTGTCATGAATTGTAGTTATTAACATGGGTCATGGTTCACATGTGAAATGGGTCGTAGTTGTCATGTTATATGGGTCATAGCCCTAAAATGACATGGCAAAATGATGGGCGGCATGGATTATACACATACTTCAATGTGGGCCCATATGGGTCGTGGTTCTCATGTGATATGGGTTGTGGTTGTTATATGTTCACTTCCTTTACTACCAAATGACAGGATAGCCATTAGTATAATAGCCTAAGGCCCACAATGGGGAGATCCGTTCCGTCCACCTTGTCAGTCGGCTCGCCGTAGGCCCAAAAAGTCCTGATTTGGGCAATGTCCACTTCTAACAAACATCATAGTGAGCCTGGAAAGTTTCCACAGTGGGTTCTAATGTCACCATTATTTTCTATTATGTGACCCACATGAGCTTTGGATCAGGCTGATATTTGGGCCCTAGCCCTAAAATGACACGGCAAAAAGGATGGGCAACATGGATTATACACATACATCAATGTGGGTCGCATGAGTTTGGTCCTTGCCCACGCGCAAAAAAGGGTTCCGTACACATCACTTTCTTAGCATTAAATACGATGTAACTTCTTATTCCCTAGAAACTGTACAACTACTAAAACAAGGACAAGGGCATTTTGGTCCAAGTAATTTTTAAAAACTTGTCAGAAGGCCACTTGTCATGCCCCAGACTTGGTAACCGGACTCACAAGGAACCCGATAGCCTATTCTGGCCGCAACAGCTTCCGTAGTACCCCATTCTCGGCTCTTGATGCAGGTTCCGATCTTAGGATCCTACAAGGAGGATTTTCTATAAGCATATAATCAATTCCAAATGCGAGCATACCTAAGATCACAGCAAGTAAATCATGAAAATAACAAAAGGACACATTACAAAATCCACTATAAATTTGAGCTTTACAAGTTGCATAAGGTTCACAAGGACATACATAAGATGATAGAAGAAAGAAGGAATGGTCTGCAACACTGGGGTCCTCAGCTCAACTCTAATCCTAGCTCTGCCGCTACTACGCCTGCCTAGGATCTCCTACACGCATCAATCATGCATAAGCTTATAGAAAGCATAGAGGGTGGTGGAAAGTGTGTGATAATGGTGGTCAGAAGAATAATAGGAGATATAGGAAGGGAAACATGATCAATGACAATGTTGCTAGCCTTACCGAGGCTTATCATAAATACAATGCAATGAGTACTAGGCGTCATACTAAGGCGATGCATAAAGGGGGCTTATACAGCCAATGCGAATGTAATATGAAGTAATGTCAATGCTCATATCCAATCCACATATCAAGTACATTTCCATCATTAGAAAATCATTGGGGTCCAGTACACTGCTGAATGATTGCCGCTCTCCAGACCCGCACAATCAAACGAGCGTAAGAGACCTCACTATCTACCTATGGATAGTCAATCACCAACGAGGCTCGATGGCAGTGGACCCATTTATGAGCTGGTCAGACTCAGCCTAGCAGTGCCTTCTTACACCAGGTGGGTAAGGCCACACCCCTACTTAACTGACTACACGACAGTGGGAGTCGTGACATAACGGTATAAGGCCCTCGTGCGCTCATAGTTTCCACTTGGTCATGGCATTGGGGCAGATCCTTGGTACTATGGAAGTTTTGAAAATTTCACCCATGGGCATCCTATGCACCCTGTATGCTCAAGTAACATTTTCGGTGTCCACATATATGGTCATCCATGAATGTCCCAGTGGAGGCAAGGCCCTGATGAAGCAAGGGCGATACTATCATGAAATGCAATGCTAATGCATGAGTCACACATACAGATCATGCACTAGCTCCAAGCACTCGATGTGCACAAGGCGAGAAACTCCATCCCTCTATGACCACACATAATGCAACTTATTCACGCAGATGATGCATATGGGTCATAATGGTGTAAATGCACTACTTGGCGATGATGACATGGAAGGTACTCCTCTTTCCCAAGGAGGGACAAGGTCTAGATACATAGACATGTACTCTAAGGAGAAGTCCTCTAGTGGGGGCTCAATATTTTGGGGTAGCCCACAAGCTAAGAGAGTCGTAAAAGTCCAAGGAAGAAGCAGTCTTAACAAGGGTCCAAGGTGGGCCTTCAACCACCTATAACAACCTATGGGCCTACCTTAGGGCCACCAAGGAAGACATCCAACCTCAACTGGGTCCTAAAAGCTACCGTGCTACCTACATGCATATAAAGCCAGGTCCAAGGCTTAAACAATCCATGGCCTAGTGGACTATACACCAAGCCCAACACATAGGCAACATGGTGGGCCCTTAAACAAGGTTTGGGCCCAACCATAAAGATCATGGGCCCACTCATTGTGGTGGGCCTATTGGGCAGCCCGTTATTCCAACCATATGGGCAATTCTTATGTTTAAAACAAGTGAGTTGGGCTTTACATCTTGGCCCAAGTATGGGGTTAATTTAATAGGCAACCAAGGGCCCAACTACTTAACTATTTTGGCCCATAAAACCCATTACAATAGTGTATTAAATATAGACCCAGAGATCAGGGGCCTATTAAGAAAGTTCCAGGACAATGGGCCTAGGAAAACCCAACAAACAACTATGAATATTGGTCCAATAAAAACCCATTTGAAGTGGGCCTTAAATATGCACTAATTAAGCCCAAATTTTGATTAAAAATAGGGCAAGATATGTGTAAAAATATCCCCAAATCTGGTGGACCATGCTACCCCAAAACATACATTTATGGGCAGCAACTTGGCCTATTGTTGAAATTCCAGCCCACCCTCTATCCAGGCTTGCTGAAAATTCAAAAATAATTCATTTATACAATCATTTTAATCCGTGGGAACCTAAATATGTCATAGAGGGTCCCACCAGATGAGAGGAGTGGATAAAACACATAAATTAGGTGGGCCATGCTGCTAGACTGGACATCCAACAGCAGCCCAATGAGCTGGGCATCCCATGGTGTGCGGTCCCAGGGGCCGGGACATCCCTCCCTTAAACACATCAACGTGGGTCCCACATGTGGACATTCCACATGGGAGATGGGCCACACACAAGGGGTCCACATATGGAGGCTGGCCTGGATAAAACATACATCATAGTGGGCCTTAAGAGGGTGGATGGTTAGCCCTGCTGGAACGTCCAGCTACGGGCTGCCATTTTAGCAGCCATACATCATTCTTTTGAGGTGAAAGTGGTGGCCCACACCCCCAAGATGGGTCCCAACATGATGGGCCACAAGATGGGCTATTTGGAGAGCCATAAGCCCAAGCAAATCATGGAGAAATTTCATGGACAACAAGGTAAGAATTTAAAATTCTGCTGAACAAAAGTTGCTGCCCATACAATGTATACCCCAAAAAGTGGGCCCAAACTTTGCCTAGAAGGGGAGGGATAAGTGTTTGAGATTTTTCCCATAAAATACAGCAAGGTGGGGTCCACAAAAGTGGCCCACCCCTCAAAAATTCAAGCTGAAATTTGTGTTTTCCCCTCAATTTATAGGGCTGGACGATCCAGCAAGGTGGACCGCCCACCCCCTATGGGCCTCATTTTTGGGTGCCATGCATGGACAATCTGAGGTGTGATCCATCACACTTCAAGGTGGGGTCCACTCCTTCAAAATACACCCCACAAGAAGAAGAAAAAGGGTAGAAATCATCGACCAAACCTAAGCCAAACATCAACTACCATAGTCCATACAAACAGTCCAGATTTCTGGACAGCTATATATGGCGGGAGATACTAGCCCATAACTAGGTATATACATCAAATAAAAGGAGGTGTGGCCTTCCTTAGTGGGCCCCACACATGTCCAGATCAAGAACTTAAGTCAGGACACTTGCATGCATTAATTAAAGCACCTAAAAATCATGGAAAAAGGGTGGTAGGGGCGTCCCACCGTTGCTGGATTTTTGGGACGTCCCAGGCCCAACAAGTGGGCCACACATATCATCATCAACAAATAAAAGAAAAGAGAGGAAGAAGGACAATCCGGTCATGGCGATAGGGTCCTGCCACTAATGGGCCCTCCCAATAACAATCAAACCCATAGATCTACATTAATTTATACTTACAATCATACAACTAACACATGCATGGTCTATATTTACAATGAACAGTTGGGATGCCGTCCCAACATGTTATTAAGGTCAACATGACCTTAGGATGTTGTAGATTAAGAGATACATCATGATGAGGTCCATGGAGAATGGCCCCATCATGGAACATGGCATGCATGTAGGATGGGCTAAAGGGCCACATCCATGGGATCAAATGGGATCCCCACCATAGATTGGTGGGTCCCATATGATCCATTCATGAGGAAATAAGAAGATTAAGGTATAGAAAGGAAATCAGTAAAAATATAGTCACCCGCATGTAAACCAAGCTCTCAAACTTCCACACCAGTAGATCTTGGACCAATGAAGATAGTTTGATGGTTGGGATGAGTTTTTAATGGTGGGATTAGAGGGATTTTGGAGCTTTGAGGGATAGAGAGATGGGGGATTTTAGAAGTTGGGAGAGGAATTTTTTCTACATGGAGAGAATGAGAAGGAGGGAGAGAGATAAAGAGAGAGAAAGAGCAATGATTTCTTTATAAGGATTAATGATTGCCTATGGGAGGTGAAACCAAAGTGATAGGCTTAGGGTAGGCTTTGGTAGTGTGTGGGTTGGGTAGTGTTAGCTATGAAATTTTTTTATGTGGTGTGTGTAGTGTAGTTTAGAACTTGTGCCAAGGGTAGGGTCACATGCATCATATCTAAGTGGGCCACATGATTAAGGGTCATACAATGAAATGTTCATAACTTTTGATCTATATATTGGATGGATGCATAAGACGCGTTGTTAGAACCACGATGACGATGGGATCAAGATGACATAGGTCTCGGGCCGATCCGAGTTAGTTCAACGTGACCGGAATTAAGGATGACCGCAAATACAATCCGAGGGTCGTGGGTCACCGGGATTCGATCGATAGGACCACGGGACCAAGAGAAACGAAATGCATACCTACACACACATGCACACATAGGAACTCGGGTTGGGTCTTACACCACTCTTGGGATATATGGAATGTCATAGCTTTCAAGGTAATTTTCCCAAACTTTAAGGTCAGTACGGTCAATTTTCTAATTCAAAAATTCCCTCCTTCCTTCCGTAATTCTTGCCAGCAGCAAGTTCACACGCTGTGAGTGGGTGATGGGCCACCATCACCATGAAGGGATGATTCAAACCATCTAATCCATAGATGGGACGAATTTGGAAGACGCCCAAGTCATTCCACACAAAGATAGCAAAACTCAACCTATGATCTGATCGAAATCAGATCATGCATAAGGACGTTGGCTAAAAACAGAGTTCTCCTAGAAACACACGGCAACGATTCTTTTAAATCTGGGCCAATCTTCTAGAACCCCACTGCAGCAACTCTTAGTAATCTGGACCATCTGAAATTAAAGATTAAAAGGTCCGATCCCACCCAAGAAAATAGGAGGGAAGCCAAGAAAATAGGGAGTCGGTTCCGCTGCGTTTTCTAGCATTAAACATGGCCACGCCCGAAGTTTTCGTTAGTAGTTTTCTCGGATATTAAGATCTCAAAGAGTAGTGTAATCAGACTGCAAAAATGATGGGCCAAAGATCAACGGATGATGATCTCAGTCCGCTCAGAGACACCGGTTCGAGGCAACGTGAATCGAGAACCATCCTACATTCAAAAATAGGGACTGGTCATTTGATCGAGTGCAAGTTAAGAGGATTGGGCATATGATTTATTGAAGGATGATCGACAACATCCAACCGATATCCTTTAGTAAAGGAACCCTTCCGGATGGTTTGTTTGATTGTGTTAGTGCTATGGTTTCCTGCTCCTTTGGTTGTCAAATTTTGTGGTGCTAAAAACACTATCTGTGACTTGTGTAGCATGTTGATTTATATGATTAAGACATTGTATCACAATGCTTCAAGTTAAGAAAGAACGGTGATCTACTTCAAGAAATGCAAGGTCAAGTACTTTGTCCACTTCTATAAGCTTCAATGTTCAGAGTTTTTATAGGTACATCGAAAACACGAGTGCTTGTTCAAGACACAAGATAATGTTCAACTCAAGATAAAGTACAACCCAAGAATGACAAATCCAAGCTTTAGAAGATCTCAAGTTCAAGCTACATCATGTAGAGATCTCAAGCTTCATAATCTTCAAAGGTCAAGCATCATCTAAAGAAATGAAGTTTCAATGTTCATACTTCATGTCCCAGGTATGAAAGACCTTAGATTGACCTTAAGGTAGGTCATTTTGTATACAAAATTCAAATTGAATCACTTTATATGAATTTAGACTATTCTTAAACTAGTCCTGAACTCTGTTCGACTAGTCCTAGCACTGCCTCAACCAGTCCAAGAAATTTCAAGACCAGTCCTAAGTTTGCTGTAATTTTTCAGAATTTTTTGTTCGTCCATGACCAATCTTGGACTCCGCTTGACCGGTCATGTGAACAGTGCACGACTCGTCCTACGACCAGTCCAGGATCTGCGACTCAAACTACAACGACCAAACCTAGTGCCTCACGACCAGTCATAGGATGGTCACGACCAGTTGTGGAGGTATCACGACCGGTCGTGAACAGCCTACAACCAGTCGTGAAAAGTTTTTATCCGATCGCGCTCAATATTCAAAAATTTGTTCGACCTATGACCAGTCGTAGTGTCCTCAGGACTAGTCGAAGATGTGATTTTTACAACTATAAACAAATCACGAATTTCAGAGTTTTATATCGAACTAAAAAGTAAAATCATGGCATCACTCTGAGATAAGTTTGTGTTCTTTTTTAAGCTACATTGTGCATATTTAATATTCTCTTTTGCTAGCTTTGTCGATTTGATTTTTTTTCTATATTCTAATCTGATTTGAAAGGGGAATTATCGCATTCCTTCTTCTTGGAATCAAAATCAAATAGAGCTAGCTCAACTGGTTTAATTTAAAAACAATTAGAACCTAGAACCATTTCTTAAGTGAGTATTGGACATTGAACTTCTACTTTCGAACTTCTACTCTGACTTGGTTCTTCCGGGCTGCAACAAAAGGAGAAATCTAGGTATTTTATATTATTATAAATTTCCTTCTTTTGGTTTTATTTGAGATTAAGCCAGAAAAATCTCAATCTGTTGGTTATCTGAGGAGAGCCAGAAAACTCAGAAGTGGGGGTTTTTGAATTATGTAAGCCCATTTGAAAGAAACAATTGTGAAGGTTTTGGGGGAACCTGAGAAAAACCTAATTTTCATAGTGAACGCTAATATCCCTTGTGTGAGGATATTAGGAGTAGAGTAGCAAGTTATGTGGCTGTTGTTTAACAGTTGGTGTACACACAGGCAAACCACTATAATTCTTTGTACCTTGTGATTTGAATGTTTGTGTTATTTCCATTTCTTTTATCATTCAAATTTATGGGATGTATGTGTGGATGTGAATGTTATAATATTTACATTTCAAGCATTGTGGGGAATGTTGTAATAGTTTAGAATTTATTTCTTGTAATTTCCTTTATTTCCTTTCAATTTGAGTTTTTGATATTCAAATTGTTCTAGTAAGGTTGTCCTGTCATAAACCCTTGGTTTTTATGGTGCAAGGTTGTCATTAGAACAACATTGGTATCAATCTCTCTATTCGAGGTTGCTTTACATTTTCGTATTGTAATTTGTTTAAAGTGTTATCTTTCCTTTATTCATTTAAATTCCGTTGTTAAAGTTTTAATTTGGCATAGTCCTATTCACCCCCCCCCCCCCCCTCTAGGACTCATAGCTAGGCCTTTTCAAGTGGTATCAGAGCCTAATAGCTCATTCTAATTGCTATATTTTTTGGATTTAATTCCTGAGTTAATCGACCTAAGTTATTTTTAAGATGTTAAATTTTGATAGCCTTTTAGTCACTAGGCCTCCACCATTTGATGGCTCCAACTATGACTATTGGAAAGCCAGGATGAGGATTTTCCTTAAATCCATGGATGAGAGTGTGTGGCAAGCTACAGTGACTGAATGGACCCCTCCTACCACTGAAGTGACTAGTATCGATGGTTCAAAATCAATGAGAATAACACCTTATTTCTCTTGGACCACTCTTCAGAAAAATGAGAGTAGTGTTAATGGAAAAGCACTAAATGCAATCACATGCACACTATCACTGGATGAATTCAAAAGAATTATATCCTATGATACTGCAAAGCAAGCTTATGATATTTTAGAAATGATATACAAGGGTACATCAATTGTCAAGAAATCTAAAGCCCAACTCCTCACAACAAAATTTGAGGAAATACATATGAAGGAAACTGAAATGTTCATGGACTGTTATACAAGATTAAATGACATTGCAAACTTTATGTGGGGTCTTAGCGATAAAATCCCAGAAAGTAAAGTGTGTGCAAAGATACTACACTCACTTCCTGAACGGTTCAATTCTAAGGTAACCGCGATCTAGGAACTTCGTGATACAGATAATATGAGGGTAGAAGAACTGGTTGGATCTTTACAAACCTATGAGTTAAATTTTAAAGCTCCTAAAGGTAAATCTATTGCCCTTAAATGTTCTAAATGTATTTCTCAAGAAAATTTTGATTTAGAAAATTCTGAAGACGATATGGCTCTTTTAGCGAAAAAGTTTTACAAGATTTTCAAAAGTAAAAAGAGAGTTAATTTTCAAAAATTAAATGATAAGAAGAGATCTAAATTTAAATCTAAAACTTGAAAATCTTTAAAAGATAGTCAATGTTACAACTGCCAAGAATATGGGTGTTTAGCAAACAAATATCGTAAAATGGACAAACCTAAAAGAAAGGAATGTTGGCAACTTGGGATGAATCTTCTATCACCAAAGCCTCTTCTGAATCAGAAGATTCTAAAACTGAGTCAGGCAATGAAGTCAAAGCCCTTATGACTTTGGCCAAGTTCACTTTTTCAGTTCATGATGATTCAACTAGTAAAGAAAATCTGAATAGTGATCGTGAAAATGAAGAAGATCTTCAAGATGTTTATAATGCCCCATATAAGGAAAGTTGTAAAATTGTCGTAAAACTAAAACTTCAAAAAGAAAAGTTTTTAAAACTTAAAGAAAATGTTGATTCTCTTATTTAAAAAAAAAAATCCCACATTTCAAATTGTTTTGAAAAATCAAAACTGTGATTTAGATTTCAAAACTTCCCTGATTAAAAATCTAAAATCTGAAAATGAAAAACTTAAACTTGAAGTCTCTTCTCTTTTGAGTTTAAAGGATACATGGAGGTATGCCCAAGGTGATCCAAAGTTAGAAAAACTTTTGTTTGGATCAAGAAAATGTGGTGACCGATCTAGTTTGGGCTACGATAAAAATGTTCCTCCTAAACAAAAGAATACTCCTCCTAAGTTTGTGAAAGGAGAATCTTCAAACTTAAAAGGAAATAGTTCAAATCAAAAGTTTTCTAAAAATGCTAAAACTTTTCAATCGTTCAAACCTAAAAGTAATTATGTCAACTATAAAAATCAGAATCGGAACCCTTTAGCTGAAAAGATAGTTGATTTTCTTAAGGAGCTCTTAAAATCTAACTCAGTGGGTCATTCTTACAACAATTACAAATACAATAAGACCAACTATATTCCTAAACCCAAAACAGTTATAAAATGGGTTCCTAAGGTTACTTGTTTAGTTGCCCACACGACTTTCAAAGCTTCAAGCCATTCAAAGTGGTACTTAGACAGTGGATGCTCAAGGCATATGACTGGTGATAAAGGTCTATTCATCGATCTTAAAGACATGGCTGATGGTTTAGTCACATTTGGTGATAGTAGCAATTGCAGGATTATTGACCAAGTTATAGTTCAACTTTCTAACCTCCCTTTATTTGAGAATGTTTTATATGTTGAAGGGTTAAAACACAATCTTTTAAACACATCTCAAATATGCGATAAAAATCATAGTGTAAAATTTTCTAACCTAGGGTGTGAAATTTTAAACAAAAATGGTTCAATAATATTAACTGGTCGTAGAACATCTGAAAATTGTTTATATTGTTAGTGATTCTAGCTCATCTATTCAATCGTGTTACATGGTCCATACCGATGAGACTGAATTATGCCATAAACGCCTTGGACATGTACACTACTGTAATCTATATAGATTAAGCAAAAGAGAACTGATAAGAAGTCTACCTAAATTACCGAAAGTAGACAAAATATGTGGCAAATGCCAGATTGGCTAACAAACAAGGAATGCTCACAAAAAGGTAGACTCCAATGCCACATCTAAACCTATAGAACTTCTCCACATGGATTTATAGGACTAACCAGGACGAAGAGTTGAGGTAACAAAAAATACATACTAGTGATCATAAATGATTATACCAAATTCACTTAGGTGGCCTTTTTAAGGGATAAATCAGAAACCCTTGATGAAGTGAAAAGAGTTCTCAAACGAATCCAAATGGAAAAATGTTCTCAAGTCTATAAGATCCGTAGTGATCATGGATCAAAATTTGAAAATAGTAGTTTTGAGAAATTCTGTTGTGATCAGGGAATATCGCATGAATTCTCTGCACCTAAAACACCATAATAAAATGGAATTGTTGAAAGAAAAAATAGAATGCTTCAAGAAATGGCAAATATAATGTTAAATAGTATGAAGCTCCCTAAAAATTTTTGGCCTAAACCCGTAAATACTGCATGCTATATAATCAACTGGGTCTATATGAGAAAATCAAACTATAAGACGGCTTATGAAATATGGTTCAACAAGAAGCCTACTGTCAAATACTTTCAAGTTTTTGGTAACAAGTGCTATATTTTACGTGACCGTGAAAATTTGGGCAAGTTTGACACTAAAAGTGATGAAGGGATCTTTTTAGGATATTCCTTGAACAGTCGAGCATATCGAGTACTGAATAAGAGGACTGGTGTTATTCAAAAGTCTATCAATGTGGTCATTGATTATCACTTGAATATACCTATCTCAAGTTTAGATAATGATGAAGTTCTTTTAATTGACAAACTAAATACTTCATCAAATCAAACTAATTCTGAACTGATGACTGTTAAAGATCATCCACCTACTCAAATTGTTGGAAACCCTCTCACTGGTGTGCGCACTCGTAGTCAATTAGAAGATATATGTAATTATGTGTGTTTTACATCTCAGATAGAACTTGTTAACGTAAAAGAAGCTCTTACTGACGAAAACTGGATAGTTGTGATGCAAGAAGAGCTTAACCAATTTGTGAGAAATGATTTTTGGTATCTTGTTCCTAGACCTAAAAATAAACATATTATTAGAACTAAGTGAATTTTTAAAAATAAGTTTGCTGAACTTAGTAATATAATTCGAAACAAGGCTAGACTGGCTGTAAAGGGTACACTCAAATTGAAGGCATCGATTATGATGAAACCTTTGCCCCAGTAGCTCGTCTTGAATCAATTAGACTATTTATAGACATTGCTTGCTTTAGAAAATTCAAAATTTATCAAATGGATGTAAAAAGTGCCCTCTTAAATGGTGATCTACATGAAGAAGTGTATGTTGAACAACCAATGGGTTTTGAAGACCCTAAGAACACTGATCATGTCTACTGCCTTAAAAAGGCCCTCTATAGATTGAAACAAGCTCCCAGGGCATGGTACAAAAAATTGACTAAGTTTTTACTAAGTCGTAATTTTCAAATGAGAAGTGTTGATAAGACTCTTTTTGTTAAAAAACATAACAATAATATCTTAATGGTATAGATCTATGTTGATGATATTATTTATGGATCTACCTGTACTAACATGGCTATTGAGTTTGTAGATTTAATGAAATCTAAGTTCGAAATGAGCATGGATGGAGAATTAAATTATTTCCTAGGGTTGCAAGTAAAACAACAACCTGATGGTATTTTTATTTCTCAAACCAAATATGCTTTGAACTTGATTAAAAAGTTCAGATTTGAGAATGGAAAAAATTTGAATACTCCTATGAGCACAACTTTAAAACTCTCAAAAGACTCTATAGGTAAATGTGTGGATCCTAAATTATATCGGAGTATGATTGGCAGTTTACTTTACTTAACTGCAAGTAGACCTGATATTGCTTTTAGTGTTGGTATTTGCGCTAGATATCAATCTGACCCTAAAGAGTCACATCTAACTGCTATTAAGTGGATTGTTCGATATGTCGCAAGTACTGTTAATTTAGGTCTCTAGTATCCATATGATAATAATGTTCAGTTGGCTAGGTACACTGATGCTGATTAGGCTGGAAATATCGATGATAGGAAATCAACCAGTGGTGGTTGTTTCTATATCAAAAATTGTTTAGTTTCTTGGTTTAATAAGAAGTAAAGTTCCATATCACTTTCAACTGTTGAGGCTGAATACATCGTAGCTGGAAATGCATGTACTCAGCTTGTTTAGATGAATAGAATGTTAAGCGATTACGGAATTGCCCAGGATTCAATGGTTTTATATTGTGATAATTCCAGTGCAATAAATATTTCTAAAAGTACAATTCAGTATTCACGTACCAAGCACATTGACATTAGGTATCATTACATTCATAAATTAGTGGAAGAAAAAATAACATATTTGGAATATATTCCGACCGAGACTCAACTTGCCGACATTTTTACTAAACCACTCGACAAAAGCAGGTTTAATAAATTGAAATTTGATCTTGGTATGTGTAATCTAAATTGAATATTCATGCATGTTTGTATCATAGTGTATATATATTTGATAGTTTATTGGTTTAAATTTTCAATTTTTTATAAAAAATGCATGTTTTTGTTGGTACACGACCAGTCGAGGACGTGCTCGACCAGTCGTGGCACGACTGGTCGAGGACGTCCCACGACCAGTAGTGTAGCGTGCTGAACCTTTTTAATTTGAAGAAAAACTCATCTTCCTCATTTCCTATTTCCTCTCCAATGCGCCGTGGCATGACTAGTCGTACCCATTTGTTTCATTCCTCAAGATTAGTACATCATTTCAAGTTTTTCTTGTAGATTCTCATGTAAATTAGTTCCTTTCCTTATTTGAACTGATTTATTTTATGATTCCTTAAAATTTTTTAGAGTTTTTCCTCCATAATTTGATCTTAGCAAACCCCACTCTATCCTCTTAGCATCTTCTTATTTCTTTGAGTTTCTTCTTACAAATGTATGGTAGAGGGAAAAAGAAAACTTCCTGTGGTCCATCTTCTTCTAGATTTACTCCAATAGCATGGCGCCACCTTCGGTCACCCAAAGATGATCCCTCATATGTGCAGAATTTGTGTTTGTGCAATGTTATTGTTGAGCGACCTGTGTCTATTGATCACATTGCTCCTTTTGGTATCCTTCCACTTCTTTAAGTTGTAGGATGAGATAACATCTTACATTGGGGTGGGCCTGCATACCAGTCTATTGCGCATGCCATGTTTGTATGCATTTCTGATTTTTTAACTGAGAATTTAATGTTTAAAATTGATGCTAGAGAAGGTCCATTTAAAGTTGACTGCCATCTGATTTTAGCTCTAATGGACATACCTGTTAATGACGAGGGTATTCCTATTCATACTCTAGTTAAGAAACCCTCAGAATTAGAAAAATGCATGCTCACTAAAGCATTATGCAATATGTATGTGCAATGGACTCATATGAGGAATGCGTTCCCCTCAAAGTACTTGTTACTCAGATACAGGGTTCTCCACAAAATCTTTATTTTAAATCTGTATCCACGTTCTGGTAATAAAATAGAACTGACTTCCTTTATGGTTCGGGTTTTGCATTCTGTCATCTCTGGTGCTAAAGTTTATCTTCCTTCTTTAATATATCATTCCATCATTCAGTTTCATTTCCATCCAGGTCACAGTGATATTCTATTTTCCTATCTTATGACTGTGTTAGCTACTCACATGCTAGTTTCTATGCCTGTTGAAGAGGCTCCTATTCATCACCTCATTTTCAACAATTCAAATATTAACAAGATGAAATTGGAATTGGCTCCTGGCTAAGTGCATGTGGGTGGTGGTGGAGTTGAAGCAGGGAATGAAGAATAAGGTGATGATCTTCCTCCTGATGATATAAATATGGATGACATTTTTAATAAAATTGAATTAGACTCTGCAAATGATCCTGACTATGAGCCATCTGATTTTGATGCTCATCTTCATGCTCTTGAGGAGAAGGTAGGGAACATGAATGTTGCCCATGATTTACAATTTAAATATATGCGCAAGTATCTTAGGCGCTTAAACAAGGGCCTTCATCAACTTGATCCTACCATACCTGCTCCTTCTTCTGGATCTGATTAGGGTCTGTAATAACTTTTCTACTACTTTGCTTTTGTTAGTGAGCGGACTTTGTTTTACTTCAGTTTGGTTAACTGACTTTTGTTTATGTTGGCTAATGAGATGTGAACTTTGAATTTGCTTATATTTTTCTCATATCTTGCCTAGTTAATTCCTTTATTACTCTCTTGTCAATTCTTCTTTTCCATTTCTTTTTTGCTTCCTTTGTCATATTGTGAGAAAAAGGGGGAGAAGATTTCAAGTAGTTTGGATTGATTGGAATGGATATGGATTGCGGGGTAGTAGCATTAATTTTTATGGATATATATGTGTGCTACTCAGGGGGAGTAAATAAGTAAGGGTTTTGACTTGTTTTGCCTAGTTAATAATGATGTGTGCTAGTTGATAATAACTGATACATGATTTTTTATTGAGCATGTTGTGCTACTCTTATTTTTATTGGAGTGTGTTTTGTAACAAATTTGATAAAGGGGGAGGTTGTAAGTGCTATAGTTTCTTGCTCCTTTGGTTGTTAAAATTTGTGGTGCCAAAAACACTATCCGTGTCTTATGTAGCATGTTGATTTATATGATCAAGACACTGTATCATAATGCTTCAAGTTAAGAAAGAAAAGTGATCTACTTCAAGAAATGCAAGGTCAAGTACTTTGTCCACTTTTATAAGCTTCAATGTTCAAAGTTTTTATAGCTACATCGAAAAGATGAGTGCTTGTTCAAGACACAAGATAATGTTCAACTTAAGATAAAGTACAACTAAAGAACGACAAATCCAGGCTTTAGAAGATTTCAAATTCAAGCTACCTTATGTAGAGATCTCAAGCTTCATAATCTTCAAAGGTCAACCATCATCTGAAGAAATGAAGTTTCAATGTTCATACTTCATGTCTCAGGTATGAAAGACCTTAGATTGACCTTAGGATAGGTCATTTTGTATATATAATTCAAATTGAATCACTTTATATGAATTTGGACTATTCTAAGACTAGTCTTGAACTCTGTTCGACTAGTCCTAGCACTACCTCGACCAGTCCAAGAAATTTCAAGACTAGTCCTAACTTTGTTGTAATTTTTCAGAATTTTTTGTTCGTCCATGACCAGTCCTGGACTCTACTCGACCGGTCGTATGAACAGTGCACGACTCGTCCTACGACCAGTCCAGGATCTATGACTCAAACTGCAACGACCAAACCTGGTGCCTCACGACCATCCGTGGAGGTATCATGATCAGTCGTGAACAGCCTACGACCAGTCGTGAAACGATTTTATCCGATCGCGCTCAATATTCAAAAAATCTATTCGACCTACGACCAGTCATAGTGTCCTCAAGACCAGTCAAAGATGCTATTTTTGCAACTATAAATAGGGCACGAATTTTAGAGTTTTATATCGAATTAAAAAGTAAAATCATGGCATCACTCTGAGATAAGTTTGTGTTCTTTTTTAAGCTACATCGTGCATATTTAATATTCTCTTTTGTTAGCTTTATCGATTTGATTTTGTTTCTATATTCCAATCTGATTTGAAAGGGGAATTGATGTATTCCTTCTTCTTGGAATCAAAATCAAATAGAGCTAGCTCAACTGGTTTAATTTAACATCAATTAGAACCTAGAACCATTTCTTAAGTGAGTATTGGACATTGAACTTCTACTTTCAAACTTCTACTCTGACTTTGTTCTTCCGGGCTGTAACAAAAGGAGAAATCCAGGTATTTTACATTATTGTAAATTTTCTTCTTTTGGTTTTATTTGAGATTAAGCCAGAAAAATCTCAATATGTTGGTTATTTGAGGAGAGCCAGAAAACTCAGAAGTGGGGGTTTTTAAATTGTGTAAGCCCATTTGAAAGACACAATTGTGAAGGTTTTGGGTGCTCCTGAGGAAAACCTAATTTTCATAGTGAATGCTAATATCCCCTGTGTGATTAGGAGTGGAGTAGCAAGCTGTGTGCTATTGTTTAACAGTTGGTGTACACACAGGCGAACCATTATAATTATGTGCCTTGTGATTTGAATGTTTGTGTTATTTCCATTTCTTTTATTATTCAAAATTGTGGGATGTATGTGTGGATGTGAATGTTGTAATATTTACATTTCAAGCATTGTGGGGAATGTTGTAATAGTTTAGAATTTATTTCTTGTTATTTCCTTTATTTCCTTTTAGTTTAATTTTTTGATATTCAAAATGTTTTAGTAAGGTTGTCCTGCCATAAACCCTTGGTTTTTATGGTGCAAGATTGTCCTTAGAACAACATTGGTATTAATCTCTCTATTTGAGGTTGCTTTACATTTCCGTATTGTAATTTGTTTAAAGTGCTATCTTTCCTTTATTCATTTAAATTCCACTGTTAAAGTTTTAATTTGGCATAGTCCTATTCACCCCCCCTCTAGGATTCATAGCTTGGCCTTTTCAGCTTAGACCTAAAATCACGAACCACAGTGTAGTTCTTAGCCTCCATGTAGGCCAACTGCTAGCCTCTGCACACAACCAGCATGCGGAGGACCAACATTATCCGACCAGGACTCAGCATTTGTTGAAGAATGAAAGCTATAAAAACCAACGTAATGTAGGGAGGAGAAACCACAACCTCAATAATAGGAAGGAGGAAAGAAAGAAGAGAAAGAGAAGGTTCAAGCTGCAAGGAGAAATGGAGACACGATCCACTCGAGTTGCTGAGTCCCAATCAATCCAAGATAGACCTCCTCTAGCCCCCTCTTATATCTCTTTCTCCTTCAAAGACTCCCCCTTCTCTTATTCTATCGGTTCAAGCCAAAAGACCGACACCAACCTACCCTCAGGAGGGAACAAACATCAAATGGTGAGGGTTTTATCCTTTACGCTTACATTAATTTAAGTTATTATATTTACCTTGCACTTACATGCCATCATGTTGTATTATCTTACCTTTACATGCTTTCGTGTTATTTCTACCTTGCCTTTAACATGCCTTTGTGTTACTTTGAATTCTTCCTATAATTATATGTTTTATAATTAATTATTTGCCCTTTGAGATTATAGTATAATATTGCTTACAAGTGATCTTTCTGGATTTATGTGGGGCCTTGGATAAAAGCTTTGCCCTTGCCCCATCAAATATATTTGAGTTGACCGTGCCACTCGTCTCTTTGTTGAGTTGGCCATTGTCACTCTCCTTATTAAAGAATCAGCTGTTGCCGCTCTACTATTCATTTGGTTGGCCATTGCGACTCTCCTTATTAAAGAATCGGCTGTTGCTGCTCTTCTATTTATTGAGTTGGCCATTGCAACTCTCCTTATTATTGAATTGGTCATTGTCGCTCTTCTATTTATTATGTTAGCCATTGCCATTGTTTGAGTTGACCATTGTCACCCTTCTCTATATTGGCCTTGTGCTATCTATCTTTAAAGGGCTTAGGCATATGTCTTGATATTCCAGAACCTCCATGATTTAGTTTGTATTCTCTGTAAGTGCAAGTACTATGTTGGGAATCCCTCTTCTAGTGATCTAATAAATATCATGGACGTAATGCGTTTTCGGTAGTGGCCCTAGGGTGACACGTAATTTCATGTTTCACGGGTGATGGTGCACCGATTGGTATATGTAAAATGTTATACATGTTACATTAATTTTTTTCTTTTGGGGGTTGGTTGTCGCAATTAGTCGCTCCAATCTCGGTTGTGTGATTCACCTGGTCATATGTTGTGTCCGTCTTGCGATAAGCGCATAAATCCTTGTTAAATGTGGGACACGCCGGCGAATCATTGTAGTATGAGATGCAGGCCGAGTCGGATAATTCTAATCATATTTCACATTGTGGCGATTGCTAAGGGTGATAAACTACATATACTTTATTAGGCATGCATCTCATATAGATTGCTTGAGCATTAATACCTCTTGTAGCAGTGGAGTACGGGACGTATCAGAACATTTACGTTGCTTTTATGAATCTCTTGAATTATTGTTAATCATAAAGGATAACCATCACTATAAGTAGGGCGTTGAACCTCTCCTAACCGTACAGATTATGCAGGTGACATACAGATTGAAGACCTAGTGAACAATCTCCCTAAGGAAGATTATGTTGAAAGAATAAGAAGATAATTTATTATTTAGTTTTATACTTCTGCTGTGAACTAGATAAATGTAATAAGCTTCCATTGAAAAGGCATTTGATTATTCCTTTTTTACTTTGATGAAATATAATCAATACAGTTGATTTTATTATTGTGAATGTTACCTTCATAAATGTATCTGGATGTGATCCAAATGGAAAAAATAAGGTGCGATTTTTAAAAGCATCCAAGTTTATACATTATTAACACCCAGTTTTCTCAGGCATGAGTATGAACTCTGGCCGTGAAAATTCAGGATGTTACAGTTGGAGAGGACTTGTCTGTTTGGGGGAGCTTTGCCCTAGTTTACTTGCCGCAACTAGGCTGTCGTCTTTTTTCCTGACTAGCTGACCTTTGCCAATCCTGAAACGAAGTCCGACTCCCAACGAGAAAGACACAAAAGGCCATTATTTATGGGCGAGGGGAGATCCCGTCCAACTCACTCCTCATCTTCACGCTTCCTGGTGCACAGGGGAAGAGTGGGGATGGGTGACTTCCAATCACCAGAGCCGCTATCCGGGTTAAATCTAAAGCCCTCGGATTATGAAAGAAGAGAGATCTCTCCTAACTTATAAAAATGGCTTACCAATCCAAACTTTGTTTCCATGTTATAACAAGATTGAATGGTTTTCCTTTTTAGTCATCTAATAAATGTTCACTAATATGACAGTTAGATAATAAATAAGCTTAATTTTTTATTCACGATACATCAACATATTAAAATTTGGACAATTTCTTTTTAAATTACTTATATGACATGCATGTATGCAGTTTGTAACTAATTTTGAAATGCATATCCATCATTCATCACACTCCGTAAGAATATCAAGTTTTCCTTGTCTTAAAAATGCTAGGTGTTAACATCACACGTGCGAAGCTGATGTATGAAGTTGGGAGATGTCATTGGAGCGAATACTGTGTAGGCATGCATCTCTTTCCCACATCACACATGCCAAGTTGATGTATGAACCCAAGTCAGAAGAACTCGATGAGTTGCAATGCATCGGGGATGAACCAAGAGAAACCGCATTCGGCACCGACTAAGAGCTTAGTCCTAGATCTATGCTAATGCTTGGGCACAATGGCAAAGCCTCGTTTACTGATCCCTTTGGCCCCGCCTCCTGTAATGACCCGAAAAATTTTGTGCCAAGACCCGAGTACTACCTCTATTTTTTCCTTAAAAGTTATTTGTGGGGTAATTAGCGCTAAACTCAATTGCTTGTGAAATTTAGCATCAATCACTTTAAATTTGATCTGCATGACTCAAAACCTGTAGAATAGTTAGCGCTATGTTACTCTGAAATCTGGGATTCATCGCTAAATCCAGTTGCTCCTGAGAATTTTTGGAAGCTTTGGATCAGACCTGGACCGCGCGTCGAAAGTCCGATAGCGATGATCTTAGACAGTTATGGTCACTATGTTGGACTTGGCCATCACCTCAAAAATCAAGTCCAGATGATGTTCTGGGTCGATTTGATTGAGTCCGGAGTGAAGAGTGTGAGAACGGTGAGAAATAAAATATGATTTTATGAAATCTGAGTCGTGTCTCTTGCGTGACGATTTTAAGCAATCTGATCGTTGGATTCTGACCCAATTTCACCCTCAGATTAGGGAAGATGGCCCTGGCATGTCATGATGCTTATGGACCTGATCGAGATTCGGTGACCGTTGAATTGAGTGTGGTTCGCCATGGCTGATCTGAAGAGCCGATCGGTACGAAAACTCAGTCTGACCTATATCCATGGTCAGTGAGCTTAAGTCCGACCGCACGTGGAAAAAGGCCCACCGGAAGTGTTCCGTTGGATCGAGAGAAGCCTGTTTTGGTTATAACCTAAGTATACCTTGGTCCTGGGGTTATTTTCATCAATGTTAGGCCTATATATAGACCTTAAAATCCTAACTCTCTTTTCCATACGAATTTCCTAACCCTAGCTAAGAAAGAGAGAGGAAAAGAGAGAGAAAGTGAGAGAGAAGTTGGTGAATCATCTTAGATTCTTTCCTGTTACTCTTCATCCTTAAACCTTCACTTTTGAATTGTTATTCTAGCGATTCTAAGTTCATCCTTGGGTAAGTTAACCTAACCCTAATCTGTTTTAGAGCTTAGAATAGTTTATGTGTGTTGTAGCTCATTTCTATTCTTGCCTTAGGTTATCTTGTCGCCGTTGACGAAGACATATCGTCTGAATCAGTTCGGTGTTCTATTTCTGGTTTAAGGTGCGGACTTTAATCGTATAGGTTATGGTTTTCAAGGCTTTCAATGCTAGTGAATGGTTTATTCTTGTTATGGATGAGATTTCACATGCCAAATGCTATGTTTATTTTGCGTTCCTGATATGCATGTTTTATATTGAGTTTTGTGTATTCTATGTATATGTAGGAAGTACCGAATACGTATAAAATATGAACATATACTTGCCATGATTATTTGTCGTATACTTGTGCTAATTGTATGTGTGACAACTCCTTGGCAAAAGGAATTGTCCAAATGCGTGTATTTCAACATGCGTCATGCATGTTGAACTATGTATTCTAAGTGTTTGTAGAAATGTCTAAATGATCTAAAGTGTAATATATTAACCTAATTGCAGGCGTTGAGAAGCGATACTCAACACTCCTATTGATGTGTATGATTTACCACATGCAAGTCATATTCCTTGTTGTTTAATTTCAAGTATTACTTATGTGAAAATCCATGTTGAGTTGATATTCTTCAAATGCTTACATACCATATGATTTGAGTTGTTGTTCCATTACTATTCTAAATTGTTGATATGAATATCTGTTGTAGTGGAATGTGTTTGGGACTATGGAATAGACTAGGAAATCGGTAATCGGCCTTGAGTTCGTGGCTGAGGTTGCTTTCGCCACATAGGATGTGATTTGACGAACCTGAGTCGTATTAGAGTTGTGGGCAGTGGTTTGGCCACGTGGAGTGTTTGTGCACTCTATGTCATTCAACCCAACATGCGCTCGTGCTAGTCGAGCTCATCAAGTAACCCGATTGTCCGATGTATGTTCACCATGTATGGACGCTATTGCTTGAATCTAAGGTACCAAACTTACCGATGAAATCCTGTTAACCATGGTACCTTGATCCGCTAGGACTCATGAGCAGGACATGGTGGTATGGGACACCGTGGTTGAGCTGTCGGCCTACGCTGGGGTGACGAGCCTCCCCGTAGTGACCAGTGAGCAACCAAACTCGTGAGCTGATTATGGTAGTATGGGACACTATATTCGTGCTGTCGGCCTACATTGATTGGTGACGAGCCCTTTGTAGTGACCTCGAGCATACCTGGATACCGCATTGAGGTGACGAGCCTTATTGTAGTAATGAAGGTATGATAGGCGTGCATTGATTGGTGACGAGCCCTTTGTAACGACCTAAAACCATATGATCGTCTGAGATTGCCTAGGACTGACGACCCTAGAATGGATCACTATTTGGAAATTAATATGAGGAAGGTACCTTAGCTTCCCAATCCTGCTGTATGAAAATGACTAATAACAACTTGGTAATCATGTTCATGCACCGCATTGCATGTGCCTGGAAGAGGTGGAGCACTTTGAGGTGATGTCATGCGTAACGTAAGATGAAGACGCTGAGGGTGTACACGCGAGGGCACGCATCATTCTGCATATATCCTTGCACTAACAAGAATACTTATGACATGTTTGGTTGTTCTGCTTTATCATTACTGCTTGATTGAATTGATAACATGTTAACCTTTGCTTTATTGTTCCACTGAGTTGATCACTCACGCCCACGTTCTGGGCGGTGTTTAAACACCCACCAGACTCTGTCTTAGTTGCAGATGTTGATGCGACCCCTGAGGCAGAGCAGGAGTTCGAGGATGATGAGGCTGTATTTTCTTTCATGCAGTTTTTAGGCGGGTTCTAGTGAGCCTTGTTCTGATGCGTGGGATTCTGGGATTTCCTTTGGGATAGATGATGTCATTTAATGCTTGTATTTTTTGATAGCAACACTTGTAATTTGACTTGGTATGTATACGTATTTCAGGGATTTGCACATGTACACATTTATTTCTTTAAGTCTTCCGCTTGCGTTCTTCACTTATCCCTGAATTATGTTTGCAGTTTGGATTAATCTATTCCATGTTTTATGCACTCTTACAGACAACATACATCCATCATTCTATATGTTGCATAAGTGATGTTTTGAAACTCGGGAGCTGAGTTATGCTCGACCCCCGAATTTCAGGGCATTACACCTCCTGAGGGGAAGGAGTGTAGGGTAGTAATAGGTTCGTAGTCCCCATGCGACGATAATAAAAGCCTTAGTGCTTGGCTCCTTAAACTGAATCAGGTAACCACTAGTTCGCATCGCTGTTGTGTTCGAAATCCCTTCTAATTAAAATTACACAAAAAAAAGATCCAAGCACAAAACACTAGATTTTTTTTAAAATATGATATTTTCACAATTCCAAAAAATTAAAGAACTTTTCAAAGAAAAAAAATAAAAATAAAAATCCAAAAATCTCAAGCAACAAAGTGTTAACTCTGTCTGTAAAAGAACTTGAGTGTGAAGTCAATGAAATTACGGTAATGACCGCTTTAATTGAAGTGGGAATATGCCAATATGTCCTAGAGGGGGGTGAATATGACTTGTTAATATTTTATGGTAATTTAAAATCCTATCTAACTTATCCTAAGAGAATATGCATATATCAGGATTTCTTCAAAGTAACTCTAATGACTTCTAAGCCAAATAGAGGATCCAGTCATAAAAACCATTTGAAAGATAAATAAGGTGCAAATCATAGTTTATGATGGATGTGACTTTGTGTGAGGTGTGATCTCAAATAAGCAAATATGAAACTATTTAAGGAAATCATATAAGCAATAACAATTGCAAACATAGTTGTTTTTATAGTGGTTCGACTACTTGTCTACTCCACTTCCGGCGAACGCACTCAACCCTTGAGTGTACTGGATCTACTAACGGAGGTTTCACAATAGGTTCACCTCAAACTGGAGGTTTTAAATCAGGTACACCTCTAATTATTACAACGTACACGTAGGCTGACACAACATGTCTACATGACATAAGTTTATGCTCTCATGAACAAGGGTCAATACACAACATCCAAGTTTTAGGCCACATAGGCCATGGATCCTCACAAGGAACCTCACTAGTTTATGCTCCCATGACCAAAGGTTAACACACAACACCCAAGTTTTAGGCCACACGGGCCAATGATCCACACAAGGAACCTCACCAGTTTATGCTCACTACAGAGCAAGGGTCAACACAAAGCACCCCCATGTACAATCACACCGGAGGCCTCCTATGAGGACTTGCAAGGGGTGAGAAACACCTTAGACCCAATCATACAGAAGGAATAATCACAAGGGTCCTCTAGACTCTAATGACTTATAAATAAGTAGATGAGCCCCATTTAGCATGTTGATGAAGATCTCCTCCTTTGATGACGATGAATCTTCAACTCCCTTAAATCGCAACTCAGAAGATGTATCAATACAAGGCAACGGGTTGGGTCAAGGTTATGATGGAATCCTACTCCATTAAATATTTTCCTATAAAGGAGATAGAGCGATTCCAATCATCTATGCATTCAAGGCATCCCAGCTTAATGATTTGCCATTAAGGTAGTAGCTGAAGGATCCTTGAATGCAAAAGTTCACTCCCCAATCCACTCTATTGAATGTCAATGATGAGGGTGGATTGGAGGATGAACTTTCATGAGAGAAAAGGCTTAGGGTATATGACCTAGGGTTAAACATACAAAAACACTCTCTATTTTCTCTAACAATAACTAAGGGCAAGCTCTCATTAAATAGGCAAAAGGTTCCAACGGATATAAAATGGTCACATTTATGACAGAGTTCGATATCATCGAGCAGAGTCGATATCATCCGGCGTATACTCTTGATAGCATTGACTGGCCGCTTGATGACACGAACTCAACTGTCAAACACTTTTGAAACTTTTTGCCAACTAGTCGAGGAAATCAATCGTGCGTTGATGTCATTGAATTTTGAAATCCGATTTCATCGACACGAGGTTCGTTTCCTCAACATTTGAAAATATGAGAGCACTTGCATTTGAAATATTTCAAGTATATGATATGATCGAACATCACTCGATATCATCGGAATTTGAATATCGATGATATCAAGAGCAGGATCGATTCGTCGATAATTTCAAGAAATTTTCCTATAAGCTTGCTGGACAGTTTTGTCCACTTGTGATGACATCGACTCGACCTCGATATGATCGACATTTGAATATCGATTTTATCAAGTGACCCTCGATCCAAGAAAAATAACCTGAAAAGTTACTTGATAGGTTTGTGTCTCAAGCTGATATCATCGAAGGGCTTCCGATATCATCAAGATTTGAATTTTGAGGATATCGAGGAGCTCTTCGATATATCAAGGATTACATGATTTGCCTTAACAGTACTATGAACACGATCGACCAAATGTTAATTTTATCGAGTCGGCCCATGGACTCGAGATTCAAACTTCAATGATATCGATGAGTCCATCGATCCATCAATAATTTAGTCCAGATATCTTTGTGGTTGCTAGACATCTTAGGTCATCATTTCAATAAGATCAAGTGAGCTTCGAGGACATCGACAACAGGATTCGATTTCATCCAACCACTTGTTGATAAATCGACAAAGGTATCGAACCACTTGTCGATAAATTGACAAAGGTAGAAAACTTAAAGATTTTCATGAAGTTTGAAAAAGTTTTCTAACAAAAAACCTTAGGATGTTCTATGCACTCTTATGGGTTTTAATAACCTGTGTTTTGAGACATGAGATGTGAGGCTAAGTTTTACCTGTGACGAGTTCGGGCACACATCTAGTTGAGGCCGATGCTTGATCAATCTTCCTATGGGGCTCCTTTGTCTAGCTGACTCAACGATCATGCTAATTGACAAACCAGGGCACTTTCAATCTCCCCCTTTGTCAATTACGTGACAAAACACAAAAACACCCTCGAACAACTTGTAGACAAACACCCTAAATTGTGTGTACATGAACTTTACACAATTTTACAAAGTTATCTAGTTTGCACACACACACATTCAGTAGCTGGTCCCCCTAACAGCAAACTCCTCCTGTCTTCTTGCAGCTGCTCTCTTAACACTTGCACCACCATCTATAAACAGATACACATAATTTTCCTTTGGGGTGTGGACTTGTTCTCCCCCTTTTTGTCAGTCATTGGCAAATGATAATGTAATAATGGATATTGACTGAAGTTGAAGCATATGGGAGAACCAAAAGTCAGGGAGGATAAGAAGAATAGATATAAAAGAACATCCCTTAGAAGTATACAGATCAAAGAAATGCTGTGATGACTAATAGTATGAGAATAAAGATTAAACATCACAGACCATAGTTGATATAAACCATATAAAATAGGGGAATAGTAATAAACATCACAAAATATAAACATGGCAGTAAATATATAGGAATTATAAACAGCCATAACCAAAACTATCCAAAAGATGTACTGCCCAAGGTTGGCAGGTGAGCAGCATAAAACAAACAACAAAACCATCCAATCTGGCCCAAACATGAGCCCAGTAAAAAGAGGGACTCTTATGCAGACATCAAAAGAAAGTGAACCGAACTGGCCAGATACGACCGCAGCAATATCACACTATCTACTTGGCACCTATCATCCGCAAGTGTCGCCATTTGTAAGCAAGTCCACTACTTGCCGACTGGTATGCTGGAGGGCATCAACTTTATCTTCAATTGTAGTGAGGCACCTTTCACAGTTGTATAGGCGTTCCTCCATAGCAGCCATACCGTTAAGTAGATGATGTTCAAGGTGATGATCGCGAAAATTGGTGATGGACTCTGGACTTATCAGCAGTGTATGATTGGATCCCCATGGTGTAGGTGGATATAAACGTTTATCATTGTGTTCAACCAGCTGTACGGGAGGACTATTCTCTAGAAGAGAGGAACCGAGGCACAACTGTTGTGCTTCCTAGACTGTGTCGCCATCAAATCATCCCTCTGGATGAACGGCATCGGATGTGGCAGGGAGGCCCACATAATGAGTGAATTTACATATGAGTCCAAGAAAGGGCAGTGTATCCCGATGATCACCTCAGATTATACGAACAAGCTGCCTGAGAAGAAGAGTTGGAAGGCACACTTGGATTTCTTAATACACATCATAAAGAACATTTATAACAAAGGGTGGAAGGTGACCACCCTTTACATCACATGGATATACATTAGACCTTAAAATGCTATGGAGAATTTTAAAAGAGGGTCTAAGATGATTAATGTGAAGAGAATTTTCATCATTCTGAGGAATAGTGGTGCCATGACATAATGCGCAAGTTATTTCCCCCCAAACACCCAGACCATTTAGATTTCGATTTTTCACGGGGATGTGAGTGACTTCGAGATTTAGAAGACGTGCAAGGGTGATGGGAGTGATGAGTTTTGAGTGATGCACAAGTTCGATTCGAATACAAGGAGGATTGTCACGAATGATATGAAAGCTATTGAAGAATTCATGAATCAAACTTAGTTGATAAGGTCCACCAAGGTTTAGTATGTTCTGCCACCCTATTACCTCCAAGAGAAGATCTACACCAAATGGCTCAATGGCATTGTTAAGGACAAGACGTTCAATGACAGTGGCTGGACCCCCTTCCACCGGAATGAGATGATACTGACTGGATTCAGGTTGCTTATTTTTTGATTTTGATGATTGATGAAGAGTCTTACCTTTGCCTTTTACCATGGTTTGTCGGTGATAAGAGTCCAAAAAGACAGGTAAAGTTAAGGAGAAACAACCAGAGAAGAGAAGGGATGGTTTGATTTAAATCGAATGTACGCTTCTCTTTTGTAGCCGAGTCAACGATGATATCGATACATCATTGATGACATCGAAGTCAAGTTCATAATGACATCAAAGTCTGTGCTGATGACCATTAGGAAGATGCAAATATCCAGTGGAAACTGAGGCAGTCCAACTAATGGGAAGGACTGGTGGTTATAACACTGCATTCCCGAGACCCTTCGATTGCATCGATAGTGAATCTCGATATCATCGATATTTAAATATTGATGATATTGAAAACCTCTATATATCATCGAGAATGTGAAGATTTGGCATTTTTTTTTAACATGGTTAATTCATGAGGTTTAGATTTGTTGCAGATAATTAACCATGAATATCTCAGCTTGAAGATTTACCTATGTGGATCATTTTTACTGAGATATCATCAATGAGTACATAGCCCAATTGATTTTTGAAGATCACTAAACCGGTTTGTATCAAGAGGTTTTGTTAGAATATCAGTAAGTTGCTTTTCTGTAGATACATAATCCAATACAATAATCTTATCTTCAACAAGTTCTCGGATAAAATGATGACGAATGTCAATATGCTTGGTCTGAGAATGTTGTATAGGATTTTTTGAGATATTAATAGCATTTGTGTTATCACAGAAAAGACTCATTGTGGGTTGCTCAATCCCATAATCCAACAACATTTGTTTCATCCAAAGGAGTTGTGTATAGAAACTACCTGCAGCAATATATTCGGCCTCGATAGTGGACAAGGATATTAAATTTTGTCTCTTGCTCTGCCAAGACACCAAACAGTTTCCAATATAAAAACATTCTCCACTTTTTGATTTTCGATCATCCAAATTTCTAGCCCAATCGGCGTCAGAGTATCTAGTAATGGTGGTGTATGTTTCAAATGGGTACCACAGCCCGAAAGAGGGTAGTTCCTGTAATGTATTTGATGATTCTCTTAACAGCCATTAGGTGGGATTCCTTAGGATCTGCCTGATACCGAGCACACACCCCCACACTAAAAGATATATCTGGACGACTTGCTATGAGATATAGAAGGTTTCCTATCATACACCGATAGAGATGTTAATCCACACATTTGTCATTAACATCTTTGGAGAGTTTGAGTGTGGTGCTCATAGGAGTATGATAAGTACGACCAGATTTGAGCCCAAATCTTTTCACCAAGTCATTTGCATATTTGGTTTGACATATGAAGATTCCATCATTTAATTGTTTCACTTGTAAGCCTAAAAACAAGTACAATTAGCCGACCATACTCATTTTAAATTCTGATTTCATGAGATCGGCAAATTTGTATGCAGTATCTTCACATGTTGAACCAAAGACAATATTATCCACATAGATTTGTGCAATAAGCAATGAATCCTTTGTCATTTGAGTGAATAGTGCTTTATCTATAGTCCCTCTGCAAAATTTATGATCCAAAAGAAATTTCGTTAATCATTCATACCAAGCACATGGTGCTTGGTTGAGACCATAAAGTGTTTTGTTCAGGCGATAAACATGATGAGGATACTTAGGATTTGAAAATCCTTTGGGCTGTTCTACGTAAACTTCTTCATTAATATCCCTATTAAGAAATGCACTTTTTACGTCCATTGGAAATAGTTTGAATTTCAATGCACATGCAATAGACATAAGTATTCTAATAGACTCAAGACGGGCTACAGGTGCAAATGTTTCATCAAAATCAATGCCTTCAATCTGTGAATACCCTTGAGCTACTAGCCTTGCTTTATTCCTGATCACATTGCCCGATTCATCGGATTTGTTCTTAAAGACCCATTTGGTTCCAATGACATTTGTATTGAGTGGCCTGGAAACCAATTCCCATACCTCATTTCTCTGGAATTGTTGAAGTTCTTCTTGTATATCATTTATCCAGTGTTCATCTTGAAGAGCTTCCACAATATTCTTGGGTTCAATCTTTGAGGTAAAGTAGAAATGACTGTAGATATTTTCTATCTGTCGTCGAGTTCTTACACCATCATTAGGATCTCCAATGATTTGTTCTTGAGGATGATCCTTAATAATGGGTATGTTGGATGATAGTTGTGGTTCATTAGATGATGGAGATTTGTTATCTGATTTATCTAGAATGCATGAATCTACATCATCTTCTAATTCATTCAAGGGGCTAACTTCTTCATGGGACTGGTCATCGATCACCACATTGACTGATTCTTGAATAGTGAGGGTCCTTAGATTGTATACTCTATAGGCACGACTATTCAAGGCATACCCCAGAAAGATACCATCATCACTTTTAGACTCAAATTTCCCTAGGTGATCTCTGTCTCTTAAGATATAACATTTACTTCCAAAAACATGAAAGTATTTCACACTAGGTTGTTTTCCATACCATAGTTGATATGGAGTTTTGTTCAAAACTACTCTAAGATAGACTCTATCGATGATGTACCAGGCAGTGTTGACAGCTTTAGCCCAGAAACTCTTTGCCATATCTTTTCCATTTAACATAATTGACCCCATTTCCTGCAGTACACGATTTTTCCTTTCAACAACTCCATTTTGCTGTGGAGTTTTTGGGGCTGAGAATTCATGACGGATTCCTTTCTCATCACAGTACCTTTCAAATCGCTCATTTTTAAATTCGCCACCATCATCAATCCTAATGCAATTTATGCAATATCCTTTTTCATTTTGAAGTCGCTTTGCCAAAATTATAAATACATCAATGGCATCTGATTTCTCTTGAAGAAATACGACCTAAGTAAATCTGGTGTAATCATCTACTACCACCAAGAAGTACCTTTTCTTGCCATGACTTTCCACTTTGGTTGGCCCAACTAGGTCCATATGTAATAGATCCAAAGGTTTTGTTGTTGCTATGGTGGTTGTCTTTTTGTGACCGACTTTTATATGTTTTCCTTTAAGACAATCATCACACACAACATTTTCTTCTTTTCTAATCTTGGGGAGTCCCCTAACCAAATTTTTTGAACTTAGCTTGACTAAATTTAGGTAGTGAACATGACCCAACCTTTGGTGCCATAATTTGGATTCACTCCTTACAGCCATGTTACATGTTGTGGATAATACATTCTCATCCGTGCTTTCAATAACATAACATTTATCACTAGTGCGTACACCTTTTATGATAGATTTTCCTTTATGGTCTGAGATCCTACACACATCCTTTGAGAAGGTGACCAAATGTTCTTTATCATAGATTTGGGAGATACTAAGGAGATTGTGTTTTAAACCTCAACACAGAGAACATTTTTGATTTTTGGAAACCCTGGTACAACTATCGTTCCTTGTCCAACAATTTTGGTAGAGCTACCATCTCCAAATGTGACTGATCCACCATCAAAGTCCAAATACTCACAAAAATGAGTTTGGTCACCAGTCATGTGTCTGGAACATCCACTGTCCAAATACCATTTTGAACTGTTGCCGACTTTCAGAGCAGTATGGATTACTAGGCAATTGTTTTGATATTTCACACCCTATAATGTGTTTTTTACCATGATTCTAACTTCAGTCAAGATCACTCTCTAGGTGGTGAAGCCCTTAAGAGAGACCCGCTCTGATACCAATTGAAATTGTGGTAATGACCGCTTTAGTTGAAGTGGGAATATGCCAATATGTCCTAAAGGGGGGTGAATAGGACTTGTTAATATTTTTTGATAATTTAAAATCCTATCCAACTTATCCTGAGAGAATATGCATTTATTAGGATTTCTTCAAAGTAACTCTAATAGCTTCCAAGCCAAAAAGACGATCCAGTCATAAAACCTATTTGAAAGATAAATAAGGTGCAAATCATAGTTTATGATGGATGTGACTTTGTGTGAGGTGTGATCTCAGATAAGCAAATATGAAACTATTTAAGGAAATCACATAAGTAATAACAATTGCAAACATAATTATTTTTATAGTGGTTCGACTACTTGTCTACTCCACTTCCGGCAGACACACTCAACCCTTGAGTGTACCGGATCTCACTAATGGAGGTTTCACAATAGGTTCACCTAAAACCGGGGGTTTTAAATCAGGCTCACCTCTAACTAGTACAGCCTACACTTAGGCTGACACAATGTGTCTACACGACACAAGTTTATGCTCCCATGAGCAAGGGTCAACACACAGCACCTAAGTTTTAGGCCATACAGGCCAAGGATCCACATAAGGAACCTCACCAGTTTATGCTCTCCACAGAGCAAGGGTCAACACAAAGCACCCCCACGTACACTCCTGCCAGAGGCCTCCTATGAGGACTTGGAAGGGGTAAGAAACACTTTAGACCCAATCTTACAGAAGGAATGATCACAAGGGTCCTCTAGACTCTAATGACTTACTGATAAATAGATGAGCCCCATTTAGCACATTGATGAAGATCTCCTCCTTTGAATCTTCAGCTCCCTTAAACCGCAACTCAGAATATGTATCAATATAAGGCAACGGGTTGGGTCAAGGTTATGATGGAATCCTACTCTATTAAATGTTTTCCTATAAGGGAGATAGAACGATTCCAATCATCTATGCATTTAAGGCATCCGAGCTTAATGATTTGCTATTAAGGTAGTAGCTGAAGGATTCTTGAATGCAGAAGTTCATTCCCTAATCCACTTTATTGAATGTCAATGTTGAGGGTGGATTGGAGGATGAACTTCCATGAGAGAAAAGGCTTAGGGTATATGATCTAGGGTTAAACACACAAAAGCACTCTCTATTTTCTCTACCAACAACCAAGGGCAAGCTCACATTAAATAGACAAAAAGTTCCAACGGATATAAAATGGTCACATTTATGATAGAGTTCAATATCATCGAGCGTATACTCTCGATAGCATAGACTGGCCACTCGATGACACGAACTCAACTGTCAAACGCTTTTGAAAATTTTTGCCAACTGGTCGAGGAAATCGATCATGCGTCAATGTCATCGGATTTCAAACTCTGATTTCATCGACATGAGGTTTAATTCCTCAACATTTGAAAATGTGAGAGCACTTGCCTTTGAAATATTTCAGGTATATGATATGATCGAACATCACTCAATATCATCGGAATTTGAATATCGATGATATTGAGAGTAGGATTGATTCATCGATATTTTCAAGGAATTTTCCTATAAGCTTGCTAGATAGTTTTTGTCCACTTTCGATGACATTGACCCGGCGTCGATATGATCGACATTTGAATATTGATTTTATCAAGTGACCCTCGATCCAAGAAAAACAACTTGAAAACTTGCTCGATAGGTTTGTGTCTCAAGCTGATATCATCGAAGGGCTTTCGATATCATCGAGATTTGAATTCTGAAAATATCGAGGAGCTCTTCGATATATCGAGGATTACATGATTTTCCTTAGCAGTACTATGGACACAATAGACCAAATGTCAATTTTATTGAGTCGGCTCGATGGATTCATGATTCAAACTTCGATGATATCGATGAGTCCATCGATCCATCGATAATTCAGTCCAGATATCTTTGTGGTTGCCGGACATCTTAGGTCCTCATTTCGATGAGATCGAGTGAGCTTCGAAGACATTGACAACAGGGTTCGATTTCATCAAACCACTTGTCGATAAATCGACAAAGGTTGAAAACTTAAAGATTTTCCTGAAGTTTGAAAAAGTTTTCAAACCAAAGGCCTTAAGATGCTCTATGCACTTTTAAGGGTTTTAATTACCTGGTGTTTTAGGACATGGGATGTGAGGCTAAGTTTTATGTGTGATGAGTTCGGGCACACATCCAGTTGAGGTAGACGCTTGATCAATCTTCCTATGGGGCTCCTTTGTCTAGCTGACTCAACGATCATGCTAATTGACAAACCAGGGCACTTTTAGTCAATTCGTATGCTTTCGATTTGGAGTTAGACTTTGGACTCAAGGGTTCTACAAAATAAATGATATGGAAGATGGTGAATCGACTCTCAAACAAAAGGGTCACCTCAGAAAGTTAGAAACTAAAAGCCAATATCATCCCAACAATCTTCAAAATGATAAACATAGGATCTCTCGAAACCCTTATGGAAGTCCGCATTGAGAATCCTTGTCCCTGAAAAATTAGCAGAGAATGATCAAATTCTTAAAGGCATGACCACCCAATTTTGCATCCTATGAAGACTTGTCCGAACTCGAGGAAGAACCAGCTATACATCTTCTAGCCAATGAAGCCTAAAATCAAGTTTGTTAAGCAGAAGCTCCACGACCATGCATGCATTCCATGCTAGAACATGTGGCCTACACATGAGCAGAACCATAATGATGGAAATGATCTTATGGCTCGATGAAGATAGATTATTGTGGCATGTCAAAAAGTACTTCATGTGTCAGGAGTGCGCAACCCGATCTATGTCTATGCTTTAAAAATCTATAATCGGACAACACCCTGGCCATTCTCTACTCAGGTTATCAATACTAGTGAAATGGACGGAAGTAGCATCCTGGTCTAATGTGCCAATACTCATGAAGAATGACATCATTAGGGGTTCCCACATGCCATTGACATCAACAATGGAACAATGAAGACGGACAAGTTCCTCAGAAAGCACGAACTTAGTAGACATTATACCACTTCGGTATACAGATTGGGCTAATCAAACACCCTTATATACCATTATGGGTGAAACTATTTTGGAAGCTGTCTTACAAGCTTAAGTCAAAATCCTGTCAATGTGAGTGTTAATGGAGAGTGAAGTCAAGGAAATGAAAGCTAGATTGAGTTCACAAGAAGTATCATTGCATCTACCAAACTCAAGGGGTAAGTTTAAAGCTCACATGCAATGGCCCAGAGTTCTTTCAGGAGGCACCCTCCGACCAACCTGAGGGGTGACAATCTTCCAGAGTCAATCAACGCTGATAAAATGAAGATATTTCATAAGTAAGCTTATCAAATCTTGTCAAGATTTACAATAGCAAAGCTGGCATCAACCGACAAAAGCGGTTCATCTTAAGAATCACCTCCCCCATTTTGTTCTTCAAATAAGTGCTCTAATAAGATGGTCAACAAAAAAGAAAAAGAAAAAAATAGAAGGAAAGAATGAAAGGAGAAAAGCAGAAAGAGAAGAAGAAGAAAAAAAAGATAAAATAAGAGCGCATAGCCTAAGATAGCCAAATGAGAAAATAAAATAAAAGGAAAAGGAGAAAAGATAAGAGAAAAAGAGAAAAATTCAACAAAAAAACCATCCCAAGTCACATCTCCTCAAGATGATCTCAGCTAAAGTTAGGGGCTTTGCTATCATAATTCAAGACCAGGAAGGAAGAGCTACCAATCGGTCGACAAGGATGAAAATCCAAGCCCTTAATTAGAAGAAATAACAAAAATAAAGAAGAAAAACATGCTTAAGAAAAATGGGTGAAGTAAAATCCGAAAGGACGCTTTGAGTAAAAACAGCGAGCACACAGTGGACTTGGTGAAAACCCAAAATGGCACCATGGGTAAAAACAACACAGCTACCAAGGAGCAATCCAAATGAAATATCTGGGACATGGTGAAAACCTGAAAGGGTGCCACGAGCAAAAATGACGGGTAAACTGGATGCAGTGAAAATCCAAAAGGGCATTGTGGATAAAAATGGCTAGGAAAGTAAAAAAAAATGTAGGTACATGAAAAGTTCAAGCAACAGGAATATTCAATAGATGTAAGATGACAAGCATGAGTTCATAATTCGTTTAAGCTCCATCGAAATCCTAGGGGCAATATACCATTTGCACTACCTTCAAGGGATCAGGAACCTTGGTGAACAATTAGAAAACCGGTCATGGCATCTGGTTGAGTCAAGCATTCTGTTTCCTATAGGGCCAAGTCCAAACCATGCTCATGCAGACAGACGAGCACTTGGAAAAAGAAATTCATTTCCCTCCATCTCGATTCATACATGATTTGCATACCTAATTTTTTTAAAAATAAAAATAAAAATAAAAAATCAATTTTCCCTCATCCATGCATGCACAGAAAAATAATAATAAATTCATATACGGCTTTAAAAAAAAAGCATTTAATCCTTTAATCAACTCGCGGGGGCCTTGACTGAGCATCTTTTCTCCTAGTCATCCACTCCAAGAGATAAGTATCCATCTTCTTGTAGGTATCAAAGCCTCGCCACATCATCATAGCCATCTAAAGTAACCATCCGACCATCCATGTCACCAAGAAGTAAAGGAACGTGATCTCCATCGTCAATCATCACATCCAAGCCATCCAAAAGGGTCGATCTCTCATATAACCCATCAAGAGGCCGATCTAACATGTCCAAAGCAACATCTGGGTCATCACAACTATCCAACAAGAAGGTCAACCCCTCCAAGTCAATCATGGCATCATCCTCACCATCAAAAGTTACAAATACTCCAAATGAACCCATAACTTCATCCATGGCTCCTCCTTTCAAGCCCATCTTCACAATCCAAACCATCAACAAAGGTCTCCCTATCACCATAAAAAATCTAGCAAACCCTTCATCAATGAATGAAGTAATGGCTACCCAACAACTCCATCTAAAGAACCATCAAGACCTCCATTCAATGCACCATTAAAATATTTCACAGAGAAGATATCTCCATCTTTCAAAACCAATTAAGTTTATGATGGGTGGGACCCACCTACACTAGCCATCATGTCCCTTAAAGTTCCATCTTTAGTAGCCCAAGAAAGGAAATAGGAAGAAGAAGACAAAACAAGGAGAAGGGATAAGACAAAGGAAAGATTCATGGTCAGAAATTGAAATAGACGAACTAGGGAATATGCTGAAAGGATAGAGAGGATGTTAAGATGAATCGAACTAAGACGAGATGAAGCAGCTCGTGAACTAAGGGATGAGCGGCCCCCAGGGTGCTGCTTGTCTGTCAGTTCTACTGCCGCCTTCGCAGGATTGGTAGATGGGCCTTGTGGTTGGTAAACTGATAGTGCCATATTATTAAATGACACACAGGCAGCCACAATACCTCCAATGGCCCTCAACTTTAGCCATAATTCAATCTAGACCAACCAAGGCCTTCTCAAGACATCAAATGCTGAAAAAACATAGCTTAGAGTGGGGCTGTCAAGCACAGAAATGGTCAATCATTGATGGATCATGCAATCTGCAATCCAATCTATCAAAAGCATGATTTAGGACATTTAAGACCTCCCTGAGGCATCAAATCTCTAAAAAAAAGGCTCTCAACAGAAACATCAAGCATAATAGCCCAACCGTCAATCAAGCCAAACATAGAATGGTAATTGTAAGTGCTTATATTCAAGCACAATTTAGTTTTCAAATTTTGTAGTCCTAAAAGGATCGTGACTCTAATGAAGATTCTCTTCGAAAACTTATGAAGATATATCATCGACTCGACCAAGCATCTCAGGGAAGAGTCAACAGCTTAAGTCATGAAAGTACATGGTTCGAAGATTGGAACACTTCCTATGAGTCAACCATCAGGTGGTATAACCTTAGATTGACCTTCGGTTAGGTGTATTTTTCATAGCATCTTAATGATCATCTTTTATGTTAAAATACACTCAAGTTAGGCCAACACGACATCTGGTTTAGCTAAGCTAACTATCTTCAGTTAACTCTACATGTTTTGGGCAAGTTTGTAGATTTAAACAAGATTTTCCATGGCATGTTTGGCCAGCCTGACCTTGGGTTCGGCCAGTTGAACATGACCGTTCGGCTAGCCCGGAGTTGTTCGGTCAAGTTTCCAACAATGACATGTTTTTCAATTTCAACATTATTGGCCCATCCAAATTGGAGGTTCGGCCAGCCGAACTTGGGCTTGAGCCAACCGATTTTTAAAAAGATCTTATCCCGCGAAATTCGAGTTTCATTGAAACGAAATCGTTGGAATTCGGTTAGTCAAACTGACACTCGGTCCAACTGAATTTTCAAATCCTTTGGCTCTAAATAGAGGGCTTCTCTCATTCATTTAGATAACGATAGTTAGTGAGAAAATCCATCTTTTTAGGTGAGAAAGTCAGGCCTTAACAAAAGATAAAGGCCATGATCAAGCTTAAACCTATCAGCCATAGCCTCATCATCCCACAATAAACCCTAGCAGGTATATTACCCCATATTATCCCAACTTACCCTATAAAATGAATTAAAACATCTTTTAGTATAGTTGGTATAATGCACTAAGAGTATAAATGGAAGAAAGAAATAAAACCTGAAAAATCACAAGTCTGGGTCGAGTGCATCGAACTGCAATCGAGGGCATCTTCAATACATCGAACCAAGTTCGATATTATCCAACGATCGCCTATTCTGTCCAGCAACAAAATGAAAGAAATGCTAGAAATCTCAATAGCATTGATTGCTATTTGATATCATCGAAGTTAACTCTTCGATAAAATCGAATGGCCCTCGATTACTTTGACCTTGAAATTCTTCTAAAGAAACAGATTATACTCTAAGCACTCCTCGATGACATTGAAGCCATGTTATCAAGAATTAGTTGTCGATAGAATCGAAGTCTATTCGATAGCATCAAAACTTACTTAGTTTTGTCCAGCAAGTTTTTCAAAGAAAACCTATTTTTCTTTAAGTTCATTGAAGTCCATTCGATATTATTAAAATTCAAACTTCGATGGATTGAAAGGCTCTTCGATAGAATCAAACATGAGACAAAACTATCCAGCAACCTTTGTATATTTTAACAAAAGAAATCTCGACGGAATCGAGTGTCCCTCGATGAATCAAAGTGCACGTCGATATCATCGAAAGATGCTCGATTAAAAATAGATAGAATCTATTCTACTCTCTAACAAATATCTTTAGTAGAAATTTGATGTAATTGAAGGTGATTCGATGGTATCAAAATTCAAATTTCGATAACATCTAACACCATTCAATGGAATTGATGATTTCAAAATTCTGCCCATTTTTTTACTGTTGGAATTTTTACTCTATAAATACACTAGTGTTGCTCTTGGTCAAATGAGCTAGAATCTAAGGGAGTTTGAGCTTATTATTCCAAGATCTACATGCCCTCTTACTCACTCTCTCTTTCCCATTTGAGTTTATCATTCAATCCCTTGCTTAAGTATCAACTCACCATCTTATAAGCTTGGATTGAATTATGAACTCTAGCATTCATGGAGCTTCCAACTAAGTAGAGCTATCTTTGGAACTCTTTATTACATAGCTCATGGGAACCTTCTCTATTGATTTAAATCTTATCTTTTAAATAAAGAAGATTAAAAACCCTAAACCTCACAACCTCGGAGTATTCGCGAAAGCATCATCAGCAGGTTGCGGTTCAAGGGATCGGAAGACTCTCCATCATGATTGAAAATCTTCACTTTGTGTACGAACGATACTCATCCACTTATTTATAAGTATTCAGAGTCTATTGTGTCTAAAGACCTTCCTTGTATAGGATTGGGATTTAGAATTTGAGTATCAAACTCGCCAAGTCCTAGTTGTAGGCCTCCGACGGGAGAATATGTTGTGTCCTTGTGTAGGACATTTAGCCTTGCGTAGGTTGTACCTTGTATAGGCTTAGGTTGCCTTGTGTAGGCTCCCAATGTTGAGTCCTTAGGTAAGACGAGTCGCCTTCTGTAGGCATTTAAGGGAACCTTGTGTAGATCCCTTAGTTAACCTTGTGTAGGTTGTGAAGGTTCATGGTTAACTTGATTTAAAACCATTGGATAATGAAATCCGGTACACTCTAGGAGAGAGTATGTCCCCCAGAAGTGGAGTAGACAAGTAGTTGAACCACTATATATGATTGTGTTTGGGATTTCTTTGAGTACATTTATCTAGTTATACCTATGTTCATTATATGTTCACTATGATGCATAATTTAGTTACTGTATAAGTGTTGATAGAAGTCACATCCCACACAATATACACTATCCCTATAAGCTTTGCTTTTCTATATAAATCTTGTATACGCCTATGTGAATTGGACCCTCTATTGACTTGGAAGTCATAGAGTTACTTTGCCTTACTTCCTTTGTTTTTAAAAGTTAGGCATAGTTTGTTATTAATAGATAACAAGTTTTGAAAAGTCCTATTCACTCCTCTCTAGGACATTTAGTCATACTTCATACTTCAGTACTAGCAGTTCAACTGCAATTTCAATTGGTATCAAAGTAGGTTCCTCTTGTAAGGTTTAAGAACCTAAAGAGATATTCTTAAATTGAAGTTAGAATTATGACTAACAGAGAGGGAGAAGTATTAATTAACACTGAGGAAATAAGTGAATACGAAACACTCATCTCAGCAGTAGAAGAAGAAGAAAACATACATGATGCATATGATCAACTCTATTCCCATAACATCAATGTTCTTAAAAGGCTTAGCATTGCTAAAAACAAAAATAGACAATTACAAAAAGATCTTGGTAAAGCACTAGATATTAATACTCATCTGATCAATGATCTTCAACAATATCATGCCAACAATGACAAGCTTGAAAGGACAACAAATCAGATTTCAAAAATTAAAGAACTGAATAAACATATAAATAAATTAGATTCTGTAAATAGCAAACTGAAATCAGATAACTCACATCTAAATATTGAAAACCATAAACTGAATATAGATGTAGAGAAATCTAAACATTCAATTGAACTAAGTCACAAGTTTTCCCATAGTAGTGAAAGACTAGAAAGATTTCTAGGAATGGAAAGAAACATTAAAGATAAGAGAGATTTAGGGCATGAATCATATAAATCAAGCCCTTCTCTTGCATCACATGTGACTAACTGTGTTGCATCAAGTAGCAACACAAGAAACCCTTTCCGGTTAGAATATGTAGAAAAATTCAAAAGAACCAGAAAAGTAGTAAAGAGAACTTTAAAGAATATATTTGATGAAGAAAGAAAATATCTTACTCCACCCAACATGATTGAAAGGATGGAAGAGTTACTAAAACAGGTAGCTTAACTAAATCAGAAAACTGAAGAATTGATGAAACAAGAAAATCTGATTCAACCCAAAGGATTCAAAGAATTTCTTGTTTATCAACCTTGAGGAGAAAAACAAAAGAAAACATCCTCTCTAAAGAAGATGATAAACAAATGAGTAGTAAAAAATAAGAACAATTGCCTTATCATTCATACTGCACTAAAAGCAGGCAATAGTTCAAAATCGTATCTCAATAGCAGTTGCTCCAGACATATGAATGGTGACCGAACCTAGTTCTGGGATTATTCAGAATTTGATGGTGGGTCGGTCACATTTGGAGATGGGAGCTCAGCTAAGATAATTGGACGGGGTACAATAGATGGGCCAGGTTTGCCCAAAATTGAGAATGTTCTTTACATAGAAGGATTAAAGCACAACCTTCTAAGTATTTTCCAAATCCATGACAAAGAACACTATGTCTCATTCTCTAAAGATATGTGCAAGATATTAAATCTCAAAGGAAAGCTAATCATGAAAAGTCTTCGCACTAATGATAATTGCTATGTGATAGACATCAAAGGAGACAGTACCCCATCCATGAGATGCCACATGGCCTTAGATACCAAGTCCAAGCCATAGCATCAAAGATTTGGACATGTACATTACAGGAATTTGGCCAAGTTATACTAATAAAACTTGGTGAGAGGACTACCTATGATTACAAAAAAAGAAAAGATTGTATGTGGTGATTGTCTTAAGGGCAAACAAATTAAAGTTGGACACAAAAAGACATCTACCATAGCAATCTCAAAAGCACTTAACTTGCTACATATGGATCTAGTGGGTCCCACCAAGGTTGAGAGTCATGAAAAAATGAGATACTTTTGATAGTGGTATATGATTACTCCAAATTTACTTAAGTCGCTTTTCTTTGGGAGAAATCTAATGCATTTGATGAATTCCTGAAAATGACTAAATGACTCCAGAATGAAAAGGGATACTATATCAAAAGAATAAGGAGTGATTATGGAGGGGATTTTGAGAATGAGCGATTCCAAAGATTCTGTGAGCAAAATGGAATCTAACATGAATTCTTAGCCTTCAAAACACTACAACAAAATGAGTAGTGGGAAAAAAGAACTGGGTGTTGTAAGAAATGGGCTTAGTAAGGCTTAATGGCAAGAACATGGCTAAAAGTTTCTAGGCTGAAGCTATCAACACTGCCTACTACATAGTGAATCGAGTATATCTTAGCACATATATCTTAGCGCAAGATTGAACAAAACTCTGTATGAGTTATGGTGTGGAAAATTGCTTAGTGTCAAGTATTTTCGTGTATTTAGTAGCAAGTGTTATATACTTAAAGACAGAGAACACCTAGGCAAATTTGACTTTAAAATTGATGACGGTATTTTTCTTGCATACTCGTTGAATAGTCGTAAGTATAGAGTATACAATTTAAAGACACTCACTATTCAAGAAACTATCAATGTCGTTGTTAATGACCAACCTCATGATGATAAAGGTCTTTCAATTCAAATTGTCACACCCCAGACCAAATAGTCTTATACTACCACTATATCTACTGGATCTGGCGCGTGACAAGCCGAACTCCAGGATTGGTACTCAATGCCCACACACTAAGTCCCAAGCTCGGCGTCTGACAAGGTAATGTAAAGGATAAATCTCACCATTCATTCTTCTTAAAAAGAAACATCAGAGACAAGATAAGTAACATTTGCATACAAGTAAATTGGGTACTATAAAATTCCAAAAGTACATCATATGTTTGCGCAATACATATATACATCATATACAATTCAAATTTTCCAAAATTCAAATTAGTCCCCTTGACGTGGTACCTAAATCGTGGTCGCTACTTGTTTTTCTTCTTTAGATCCTTTACCTGAGTGGTTAAAAGACAAGTAAGTCTTATAATTTAACAAGTGCAAAGTCCTCATGATGAGAACGCAAGATAAATTAAAATAAAAGATATAATGAAAGAACTGCCAAAAGTGATAAATTATGCAAAACAATGTCTTAATGAATGATGGAGTGTGATCATGTGTGAAATGCATAAAATAATTATATGTTAACAGCAGAAACACCTTCCAAAAGTCCCCTCACCACGGACTTGATTGCACTACTCCTGAACATCATCATATCGACTATGATCAATATATTGTTGGAACTTAGGATCCACCAGGGTCGATGCCCATGCACCAGAAACCAGCAATCAACCTCACTACTCTCCAATGGGGTTACAACCTCCATTGTGTATACTAGTAGCGGACCTCGTTCGTGCTTCTCCTCGCCGGCGGGTCAAACTGGTCCTCGTTTGCCACCTCAGCCCTAAGGCAGGTCTGACATACCCATTCTCAACCTGGCCTTATCAGTGGGAGTCAAATCCATGGCCCATGTATCTACCCAGCCCAACGGTGAGGCATCCCAAGGTACCATTGGGGTTTAAGGTCTCTCAACCCAAGGGGCACATCATCCCCTATTTTCATATTTTCGGTGTCCATGATTCAATATCATCATCCTTATCGTAATACGGTCAATTTGTGATGTTGTAAAGAATTTGTTACTATTTCTCATCATATATCATGCCATGGAATGCATAGTGATGCTAATGACAAGCGACTTAAGGATAACTAGAACTCAATGTATACCGATGTGCAGGGTGCAAGATTATTAAAGAGCCGTGTACCTGGGTAACCAATTCCTACATGATGCTGTCAACTTGTGGCCTCGTAGCTTGCTACTTTTCACTAGAAAAGACTTTTCTCTTCTTGTTTTAATCATGACTAATCGAATTGTAGTCCTTGTAATTTCTAAACTATGGTACTTGATTGTAATTTTAGTTATGACTCATTTTTATAAATTAACATCCCTTATGAATATCCTACTAACAATCTAATTGCATACTCCACGATTTGATCATTGCATTCTATTGGGTGATTTAGATGCCTAGTATGACTATTTAAGATAATTATGAAATTGGGCCACAAATCCCTGTCATATAAGGTGACCTTAAGTCCAATACACAACAAAGTATTCATGGTGGGCTTATATGGGCTTTGGATTGGGCTTTGATGAGGAGAACATATAGTTATTGAGAGGTCCAAAATTTAGTTCCACCATATATGTATTACATATATACACCCTGATCCATAGCTCAAGTGGTAGACTAAGTGAAAGATACCTCATTTCAACACTTAGGTCTTGGTATGGATCCCTAGTGGGGGTGACTAATAGTGAAGTGTAAACTAATAGTGGGGTGTACTAATCAGCTAACAATTATATATATATATAGAGAGAGAGAGAGAGAAAGAGAGAGGAAAGAGAGAGAGAGAGAGAGAGAGAGAGAGAGAGATGAAAGGTTCAATGTGGTCTAGCACACGAGGACTTCCCATGAGGTCGAGTTATGTGAGTCTAGCATGATGCATGTTGAACATCTGCCCCATCAGTTAGATGCACCATTCCATGGTGGGCCTAGGGTTTAAAATCAAGTCAATCAGTGACTTGTGTGGGCCACACTGCAACAGTTGAGAGGTTTACCCTCCATTAAAATGTTCATAATCATTTGTTGGGCCACTAAGGCGTGGATCACAAATCCAGCCCATCCATTATGTGTGTCCCACTTGGTTGAGGGGTCAAACTAAGGTTCAAATACATCCAAATTTCAAGTGGACCCTAGCAAGTGCTTTCATATGCTCGAGCTCCGAGTTGTACGAACAGTTCAAGGAGATCAAAGTTACGTGGGTCCCAAAGTGATGTATTTATTATACTTACACCGTTCATCTATTTTTAGAGATAGTTTTAGAGATCTCACCAAATGGATAGACGGTGTGGATACATGCATACCTCATGGTCAGACCCACAAAACTTTTTATTTTATTTTTATTTTATTTTATCTTTACATGATTTTAGATGGTGTGGGCCACCTGAGTTCCATTTACGACTGATTTTTGGGATGACCCAATTTTTAAAGGGGACTCATCAAATGGACGGCGTAGATGGTCGACATACATCAAGTTGGGACCAGTGGTGAGACCCACTATCCCTCCAGCATCTAGCGGCGGGACATTGCTTACTGCAGCGTGCTCTGGACGCTGACGGCAAATTGCGTCCAGGCATATATTTATTTTTTTAGTTTTATCGTGGTTTTTCATAGGTGGGGCCCACATCAAGATAATTCAGTCCATCTGTTGCATTCTCTGGCTTGTGACAGATACAACAAGCCCAATATTCAGTATGTTTTGATGCAGTGAAATATCATAGCTAGCCCTAACAGTTTATCACTA